>NC_133769.1:357658480-357856969 GCF_003597395.2 Chelonoidis abingdonii
GCTGCAGCCAGGGAGTTGCAGCGCTGGCTGTGCTTTGCAAGTGTGGACACAGAGTGAGTTGCAGCGCTGTAATCCCATCACCAGCGCAGCAACTCTCCAGTGTAGCCAAGCCCTTAGTCTAAATGTAAATGTATACTATTAGGAACAAGGAATGTAGGCCATATTTATTGGATGGGGGATTCTATCCTGGGAAGCAGTGACTCTGAAAAAGTTTTGGGGGTTGTGGTGAATAATCAGCTGATTATGAGCTCCCAATGTAGTGTTGTGGCCAAAAGAGTGAATTCCATCCTGGGATGCATAAACAGGGAAATCTCAAGAAGGAGTAGAGAGATTATTTTACTTCTGCATTTGGCACTGGTGCTACTGCTGCTGGAATATGGTGTCCTGTTCTAATGCCCACAATTCAAGCAGGATGTTGGTAAATTGGAGAGGGTTGAGTGAAATGCCACGAGAATAATTAAAGGATTAGTAAACAGACTCAGAGAGCTCAGTGTATTTAGCTTAATGAACAGAAGGTTAAGGGGTGATTACAGGCTATAAGTATCTATGTGAGAAACAAATATTTAATAATGGACTCTCCAATCAAGCAGAGAAAGGTAAAACATGATTCAGTGGCTGGAAATTGAAGCCAGGCAAATTCAGACTGGGAATAGGCATAAATTTTTAACAGTGAGTATAATAACCATTGGAACAATTTACCAAGAGTTGTGGTGGATTCTCCATCACTGTTTATTTTTAAATTAAGATCGGATTTTTTTCCTACAAGATCTGCTTTAGGAATTGTTTTGGGAAAGCTCTATGACCTGTTATACAGGAGGTCAGACTAGATAATCAGTGGCCCCTTCTAGCTTTGGTATCGATGAATTTGTTTATTTGGATTTGACATAAGCATAAAAAAGCAACCTCTCAAGCGGTAAGAACCTTTTCTATAAGATAAGATCAGCATCTTCTTCTGACCCCAAATGGGAAAGTAACCAACCAGAAGCAAAATTAGCCCCTGCAAAATATCCCACCTCCAGTCCTGATCATACTCCTTCCTTCTGAACAGAATGTTTAATACTTGGGACTTGCAGATTTAGGACCCTGAAAATCTACAAATTTGGAATATATCAGACTCAGACTGCAAGTAAATTCTAAAGCCGAGGGCCCCTCACAGAGGGTCACCCTGCTGGCAGCTTTCACTAAATCCTGCAGCTCTGGGGAGAAACCAAGACCTTAAACACCACTAGAAAACCAACAGGCAACCAATGCAGATCATAGGGCATTAGAATCACATGCTTCCAGAAGAATACCTTGCTGAATAAACGATTTGCCCCATTCTGAACCAACTTTCATTTTTAGGTTATTTTAAGATTTAGCCTCTTATTGCCTCAGGTCTTTCCAGTCATACATTCTATCTCTGACAAAAAACCAGTACCACATTCTTCATAGGAACATGCGGAACATATACCAAGGACAATTATGAACTTACCTATTTACAGGTGAAGTTCTTTTCAACCCCGGGCAATTACCGACTGGCTTATGTTCAAGGTGCTTGAGAGTGAATATCTCATAAATGTTTATTCTGGTTAACAATTCTCAATACAAATGTCTAATCCTCTTTTGAATCCTGCTAATCTTGTTACATTGTAAGTTTATTTTTTGGGGGGAGGGATAGGTACCACATCTTAGCATAGGTGCTGGAACAGGGATGCTGGGGTGTTCCTGCACCCCCTGGCTTGAAGTGTAGTAATAACAACCCAAATACATGGTTTCTGCCTTCAGCATCCCCACTATGAAAACTGTTCCATTACCATTGCATCTTAGTACAGTGCCTTCTCCAATTTGGGCCTTCGGGTGCTACCATATTATAAATATTAAATAGTGATTATAACTAAGTTTATAATTATATGTGGTGTAATTTTTTAAAATGGATTTTATTATATTAGTTTTAAATTTGTTGTCTCTGCAAATTAGGCTGGAAATACCTTGATGAGGCTTTCTTTAAAAGTTTCGCTTTCTTTTTTTTTTTTTTTTTTTTTTTTGAGAATACAAAAATACCTTTTATCATGGCATTTCAGCACTTCCACCAGTAATTGCAGAGAGATGGCTTTGGATTATGGAGTGGAGCATGTGCTTATAAAATCTGCAGATGACACTAAACTGGGAGGGATTGCAAGCACTTTGGAGGATTAGAATTAAGAATGACCTTGACAAATTGGAGAAAATCAGCAAGAGGAAATTCAATAAACATCAGTGCAAAGTACTTCATTTAGGAAGCAAATAATCAAATGCATACCTACAAAATGGAGAGTAACTGGCTAGGTGATAGTACTGTTGAAAAGGCTCTGAGTGTTTGAGTGGATCACAAATTGAATATGAGTCAATAATGTGATGCAATTGTGAAAAGACTAATATCCTTCTGGCGTGTATTAACAGGAGTATTGTACATAAAACATGAGAGTTAAGTATCACTCTCCTCAGCACTGCTGAGGCCTCAAGCGGAGTACTGCGTCGAGGTATGGATGCTACATTTGAGGAAAGCTGTGGACAAACTGGAGAGAGTCGAGCAGAGAGCAACAAAAAGGATAAAAAGCTTAGAAAACCTAACCTCTGAGGAAAGGTTAAGAAATCTGCACGTTTAGTCTTGAGAAAAGAAGACTAAGCGGAGGGGGGACCTGGTAAGTCTTCACATCTGTTAAGGGCTGTTAGAAAGAGGATGGGATCAATTGTTCTCCAAATCCACTGAAGGTAGGGCAAGAAGTAATTTGCTTAATCTGCAGCAAGGGAGATTTAGGTTAGATATTAAGGAAAAAACATTCTAACTATAAGGGTAGTTAAGCTCTGGAATAGGCTTCCAAGGGAGGTTGTGGAATCCCCATCATTGGAGGTTTTTAAGAAAAGGTTTGACAAGCACCTGTCAGAGTTGGTCTAGGCTTACTTGGTTCTGCCTCAGTGCAGGGGGCTGGACTTGATGACCTCTCAAGGTCCCCTCCAGCCCTACATTTCTATGACTCTATGCCTAGATTAAATGGGTCAGGAAATAAACAAACTGAACTGAACTTTTAGGGAATGTTCCACAGAGATGTCAGTTTTGGAATAGATATCAGGGTCTGTCCTTCTCTTATCTAAATCCATTGGCTCATCCTTGGGATTAAAGCAATCCCCACAGGGCATCCGGATAGCTGCAGCTACTATCTATGAGACATTCTCTGTTTTGGTTTCATTACCAGGAGAATGAGTGGACTGTAATACGACACAGATGGCAATTCACAAATTACTGGCAATGTATTAATCTGTGGGGGCTAATATCATAACATAATTACTACAACTCTTTTCCTGGATTAATTGAAAACTCTCTGTATAAAAGGCAATGAATGTTTTGGTAATCTAAAGAGACAAAATTGTGGAACCTCTTGGGGATAGTAGAGAGGAAGGTGTTGGATTTGACTGTCTTATGAAATGTGAAAAATTACCTCGATCTAGACTTTCACTCAAAGGGCCCGTTTCTATACAGCATAGAGATCTTGGGTTTTTTTGCTGTTCCCATTGAAGTCCCTGACAAAGTTCCCATGCTCCTCAATCCAATATAACTAGTTGCTTGAGGAAAGTTATGTGCATATGCTAATCTTTACGAGATCAGGGCCTAAGTGGTAGTTTTATTTTAATTGATGATATTAGACTAAAATCTTCCCCCTCACATCCATGTAACCTTGCTGATGCCGTTGCATGAACGTGTGAGCTGAATGTGCTCCAGAGGGCCAAATTCAACCCTGGTCTAAAATCATTGAAGGAGTGTATTGTTATTAAATATTTAAGTGTCTGGGAAGAAGTAAATCTCTTACATTACAACCCTCTGTGAAGTTAAGGAGGATAGAGGCTTGAGGAAGGAGAACATGGATCTGGAACTGAGGTCCCTTAGCTGGGACCCTCCTTCCAAGTGATGTCATGGTATCCTCTCACATTGAGGGTGCTCCTCCTGGGGAGGGAATACCAGTTACTAGGAAGAGCCAGGTAATAGTGATGGGAGATTTGAGTATTAGAAATGTAGATAGCTGGTTTGTGATGACTGGGGGAACTGTATGGTAAATTGCCTGCCGAGTGCAAAGGTATTGGACCTCGCAAGACATCTAGACAGACGTATGTGCTGGGTGGGGAGGAGCTGGTGGTTGTGGTACATGTAGCTACCAATTCTTGGGGTTTCGTCTAGACATAGTATAGATAGATAGATAATTTATATTATTAATATTTATGGTTGTATCTTTTAAAGTTATTTTTTTACTGAATTTTTTTATTTTTTTGGTTTTTGGTAAGGTTTTAGTTTTTATTTTTATTAATTTATATTTAAGGTTTAATTTAGAAAAAATGCCAAACTTTGTAAGAGCATTGAGACACCCGAGGGGTTAACTAACAAAGTGAAGATGGCCAAGAAACACTGGCTGATGACCAAGGAGTGTCTGTGCTAGCTTTGCAACTTTGGATGAAAAATGAGGATGGAATTTTAATGGAATTTTTAAAAAGCTAATTTGACACATGCATACATTTTACATTTTTTTTAAAATAGATGTTTTTATAAATTTTGAGGGTTTTTTTGTTATGTTGTAAACAGTTTATTAGTATAAGTTCATGGAGAATAAATGGCTGTTAGCCAAGGTGGCCAGGAATGCAAGCCTAAAGCTTTTACTACCAGAAGCTGGAACTGGATGATGGGATGAATCACTTGAAATTTTCCCATTCTAGTCATTCCTGCTGAATCATCTGGTACTGGCCATTGTCAGAGACAGGACACTGAGTGAGTGATCTGAGCTAGGATGGCAATTCTTATTTCTAAAAAACAAATTCTGTCGTGGACGGCAGTTTAGTCAAGTGATTGGAATTCTTGAGGAATTCTTGAGTTATTTCCTAGCTCCGTCACTGACTTGCTGGGCACCAACCTTTGTCTCTCGACCTATCAGTCTCATAAGATGGAGATAGTAAGATCTCCCTACCTCAGTAGAGGGGACATTGTGAGGATTCTTTACTTAGTCTGGGGATTTCAAAAGAGTGAAAGGGATTTAGGAACTCAGATCCCATTGAAATACAAGGAGAGTCGGGACTCTAACTCCCATATTGGTTTGTGTAGTCGCTTGGTTCGATGATGTCGTTTTCATGCTCTCTCTTCTTGTAGGTTCTAGAATGACTCTGTCTAAAGTGTGACACGCGTGCTTGTGAGCAGATCAGGCAAACAAAGTCATTATTGAGTATCTTGGCAGCTATACCAGGGGCATGATGCTTTTCCCTGAAGCTAACAGTCGATTATTTCTGTCCTCTTCAAAGGCTTGGCAAGTTCTGAGTGTTTTGTGAGTCATCATGCAGATCTATTTAACGCAGACTTCTCGAGATCATCCGGTTTTATTACACCGAAGTGTGTGCTGTTCTTGATGCTGTCATTGTAGTGCTTTCTGGAGCGGCTTTGATTCCAATGTCTTTGTGTCAATTCTCCATAGAAAATCTTTCTGGGGAATCAATGTTCAGGCATCCTAATGATGTGTCCGGCCCAGCATAGTTGGGTTTTTATCAGCATGGCCTCGATGCTTGTGGCACTTGACTTTTGGAGAACCTCAAGGTTGGTAATTTTGTCTTGCCAGTGGATCCCCGCAATGGTGTGCAGAGACCACATATGGACCTCTACCCGTTTGATATGCTATTTGTATCCCATATATCCCTTTGAAAATGCCAGACTTGGTGTTTATAAAGTACAACCGACACGTTGGGATCATCATGTGATTTCAGATGGCTGTTGTTGGTCCTGTTTGTTGTTATTCTTACTGTCCCATATGTATAATTTCTGGTTTTGAACCCTTGTAATTACTGATGAAAGGCCACTGGCGTTGAGATTTTACACAAGTAAAGAATTTCACTGAGCACAGTACTCGATAGCTAACAATATTCGAGGACAGCACATGCTTTTATGAAGGCAGAAAAAAATTCCATTCATCTCCCTTTGCTATACTGTTTTAGTGTAGATCGTGCTGTCAGTTATAGACATCACATCCTTGTACCTGAGTCTTTGTCTGATTTGAGGTGGGGAAAGATCAAGAGCTAGGAGTGGGTTTGTTTGGTTGTTTGGTGGTAGTGTTTTGTTTCTTTGTTTTTAATGGAGCTCTCTCTGGAAAAAACAGCACAGAAAATAGCCTTTGATATAGAAAAGGGGGCATTTAGTGTGAATTTTATTGATTGTTCTGGGTATTTGATGCAGATTTCTGAGAGGTACTTGTATTTCCATACTCTGCTCCTTTAATTTCATTGGGCTTGGTTACTGATTAATGTCTATCTATCTAATCTATTTTAATGCATAACTTATATATGCATATAAAATAATAAGTGGGAAGAATTTCATCAACATATGATAAGTTGGAAGGTGACCATGAAGGAGAAAAGGCTTCATAGGTGGATAGAGGATATAGAAGTGGGAAAATCATTTGTATATTTCAATATAGAAAAATTACCTGTATTTTGATTGTAGTGCATCAGGCCAATAGATGTTGTTGAACTTACCTGTAGTATCATTCTTGGCATCTGCATACCACAATGAATGGAGAATTAGATATAAATATATTCTATTAATGGACTATGGCGCGCGCACACACACACCACCACCACCACCACCACCACCAACAACAACAATAATCTGGGGATTAGCATGCCAGAGAAGGCAAATGCATATCTCACCTACTTTCCTGTCTCTGATAGTGACCAAGCCTAGATGCTTCAGAGGAAAATATTGTGTGCATACTATGTACCATGGCGCAGAATCTCATCCTGACCACAGTGACCTTATGATCCATGACCCTTATCCTTCGTAGAATTACTTGGTTTAGCTACAGGTGCTGTTCATAAATGTCTGTCCCTTTAATTTTTCAAGTCTAAGCTGCTTTCCACAATATCTCCCCTTTCATTTATTATTGAATGCAGAATAGAAGGTTTTACTCTACAAATAACTGCATTCCCAGTGGGTTTTATTTCCTGCCTATCTTCCTTTAGGGCTATGCACTTTTGTATGTTCTGCAATAACTACCATGGACAGCTACCTGTTGTAGGTGCCAATATTTGAATGTTTTTTTGAAGGGACAGTTTATCAATCCAGCCAGGGAGAACTGGGGGCTGCTAGGTTCTCCTCTCCCTAATTTATCTGAAAACTGCCCTTCCTTTCTTAAGCCCTGCTCTCTCATCTTAACAAGCTGCAAAATGACCTCTTTTACTTTATGCTCCAATTTAGAACACCTGAGATGCAGCTGGCGGGGAAAGGTGTTTGAGTGGCAGGTCGGAGGTTGCCAGTAGGGTGCAGGAGGAGTAGCTGATCATGGCTTCCCAAGCACCCCAATATTGTT
Organism: Chelonoidis abingdonii; assembly: GCF_003597395.2. Classification (NCBI taxonomy): domain Eukaryota; kingdom Metazoa; phylum Chordata; order Testudines; family Testudinidae; genus Chelonoidis; species Chelonoidis abingdonii. The sequence goes on from NC_133769.1 coordinate 357,665,830, forward strand.
ATTCTGCATGGCACTTTCCCTACAGCCCTGCCCAGTTTGTTGATTTCACTGGGCTCTTGTGTGGTTTTTTTTTGTTTGTTTGTTTTTGCTCTATGATTTTTAACATGATCACAATAACAGGGAAGGAAAGATTCTAAACCACACTTAACAGTTATGTCTTGCATCAGCTGTTTTCCTTGTCTGCTTTTATGCACCGCCAGCAGCCAGCACCTTGCTGTCTATAGTTCCTAGAATCATAGATATTTAGGACTGGAAGGGACCTCAATAGGTCATCTAGTCCAGTCCCCTCCGCTTAGACAGGACTAAGTGTTCTCTAGACCAGTGGTTCTCAACCTGAGCTCAGGACCCATTTGTAAATGTTTACGGCCTGCCGTAACACAGTAAATACTCTGGCAATGGAGGCCCTGGGGTGGTTCCCATTGGATCCTGCACCCTGGGGGGGTAGGGGAGGTTGGTTTCTGCCCAGGACTCACCCCACAGAGGCAGCTCTTGCAGCTCTAGTGCTGTGGGCTGGGTCTTTGCTCTGGGCTTCGCAACCTGTGCCCCAGAGTTTGAAAAGCACCACCTCCTACCAGGAGCTGGTGGATTGGAAGCTGGTGGGAGCCGTCCGGCCCTCTCAGGCCCCTGGGTCTCTGTGCTGTGGGAGCCTGGGCACCCTTCCTGCCCTGCTCTCCAAGGTGAGCCATCTCTGCACAGCTGGGTGCTCCCCAGGCAGGGCTGGTGGCACAGTTCTGAGTTTGTGTCACTGACATGCTCTTGCCTCTCCCCCGAAGGAGCCCAGTGCCATCTGGCAATGCCCCGTGCTAGTGCCCCGGCTCCCACAGTATGGACAGCCAGGGGCCTCAGCAGGCTGGGCAGCTTTGCACCCTGGGCAGCTGCCTCACTCACCCTGCCATGCATCATGATGGCAGCGGGACCAAACTCAAATGGCATGAGGGCCCCAGATGCACTGTCAGGAGCAGGACGGCGAGCCCATCCAGCCCCATGGGAGAGGAGCTGCCACACAACCTTTTCACGCATTCTGGCAACCCAATTTTGGGTCGTGACCCATGGTTGAGAAACCCTGATCTAGACCATCCTTGACAGGTGTTTGTCTAACTTCTTTTAAAATGCATCTGTGCACCACACCATTAGCCCTAGATTTGCACAGAGATACAATTAACCTTTTATTCATGATAGGATAAAGTTATTAAATACTTTTAAACCAGCGTGAAGTTGTCATACATACAACTTGGATGACTGCAGCAATCGGTAATGAAATGTGCTAAAATGAGGGCCGCTAACACAGTTTGGTGTTGCCAAAGTTCTTATGTTTTACGTACTCAAAAAATTAAATATGTACCGAAAAGTGATCATAATCCCACTGCATCTCTCTAAACATGGCGGATTATTTCCTGTAAAATGGTTATTAGCATTTTATTATTTATTTGGCATATGCAATCCGGTCAAGCCAAGCCACCGCGTTCTCATCAGTAATGTTCAAAGCATGAAGACCTACAGGAAGTTGAGTTATTTTGCAGTCCTCAACGATGTGTTTCATGGTTTGTGGAAACCCACATCGACATCTCTCTCTAAAGCACCATCGAAATTCTGCAGCAGCACAAATTCCATGTCTGGTATGAAACTGGTTGAGAAGTAAGATGGTGCCAGTGATATACTGGATATTACAAAAAGTATGTTGGAGTTTAGAGGGACAATGAGCCACGCCCAGAACTACTTCTCCAGACGTAGTAACTGATGGCCTCTTTTGGACTACAGCACATTTTGGATAACTGTTGTGTGTGTGATGCTGCTATTCTCTTGAGGTGAAAATTGGCCTTTTACTTCACTAGAGCCATTGGAGTTTGCAGATCCTTGGCTTAACAATGACATATTTTGTAGACTATCTTGAGGCATAAATCTGTTGTATCACCACATTGCGACACATAAGGTTACAGACTGGCTAAAAACATATGGATTGACAGGTGATCAATATAGCAAGTCCAAGAACAGTAAAACCCTTCACAGGAGCCTCTCTGGACTCATCCCATTACAATACAACATGATGACACCACAATACATCATCTCGAGGCAACGACTTTGTGTGACCCGAAAACTATCATTAGGTTAGTTCAGTATCCCTGTGAGCCTTGCTGCAGCACTTCTTGCTAGTGAAATGGGAATGATCCAGCAATATTAATGATTTTTGCCAGCCCTACCATGGCTATACTAGCTCAGGTGAACCTCTTGTGAATTAAGGATAACAGACTTAAGAAAATAATGTGAAAATTTTTGTTGACCCCCATGAGTCAATAGTGTAACACTGTTGCAAAAAAAGTGAACATCATTCTGGGATGTATTAGCAGGAATGTTGTAAGCAAGACACTAGAAATAATTCTTCCACTCTACTCCGCTCTGATTAGGCCTCAAATGTGTTTAGTTCTGGGCACCACATTTCAGGAAAGATGTGGACAAATAGGAGAGAGGTCAGAGAAGAGCAAAAAAAATGATGAAAGGTCTAGAAAACATGACCTATGAGGGAAGATTGAAAAAACTGGGTTTGTTTAGTCTGGAAAAGAGAAGACTGAGATGGGACATGATAAGTTTTCAAGTACATAAAAGGTTGTTGGAACGAGGAGGGAGAAAAATTGTTCTTCTTAACCTCTGAGGATAGGACAAGAAGCAATGGGCTTAAATTGCAGCAAGGGAGGTTTAAGTTGGACAATAGGAAAAAATTCCTAACTGTCAGAGTGGTTAAGCATGGAATAAATTGCCTAGAGAGGTTGTAGAATCGCCATCATTGGAGATTTTTAAGAGCAGATTGGACAAACACCTGTCAGGGATGGTCTAGATAATACTTAGTCCTGCCATAAGTGTAGGGGACTGAACTCAATGAACTCTCAAGGTCCTTTCCAGTCCTACGATTCTAAGAAGTGAATGAAAGGTGCTGCGGTGTGTCTATTCTCACTAATTTATGCCTCACTGCCCTAAGAAAAAAATTGTTAGCTCATCTCATCTCCGTTTTGGAGAGTGTGTTTTATTTTGTTTTTCATTTTTGTTTTAAATGTAAGATTTTAAACCCACTGAGAAGAAATAAACAGGACTGGTGCAAAAATGGGATGATGCATCCAAGCAAACACAAAACTTGTTGTCATAATATCTGTTGATTTTCACCTAACTGATCATGAAGGGGGCTGTAGGGAAAGTGTGAGATTAAGTTTGGGAAGCTGCTAGGAGATATGTATTTTAAATAGTAGTCTCATGGTAGGAAGAGATTTGAAGATCTCTTGTACTGTATATTGGGGTCTCTCCAAGTAGGCATGTATTTATGGGCATATTTCCTGCACTTCACTGTATGCTCCAGTAAACAATATGCAGTAGCAGGAGTCATCAGTATATTTATCTTGTTCACTTTATAAAGCCAAGGAAATGCACATAATAAGAGCGAGGTGATGTGGATTGTAGTCTGTTGTGTCAGGTGCCATCAGGGTGTTGTGTAGTTTGCATCAGAATCTGGGTTATTTGTATGCACTACTTAATGTGGTGGGGCCTGTTAGCACCAAATGAGCTCTCATTACCTCAAATGGATTCTTAGTCATCAAGAACCTTCCCCTTTTAAGGAACCATAACATATAGAAGTTAACCAAATGCTCACAGCTGATGCACTCTTGGCTGTGAATACTGGTGTATAAAGCTTTTAGCTGTAATCTGATTCGAGTCTGCTCTGAGCACTTACAGTGATGAAAAGTGACAGGGTTGAGTATTGTCACTGACCCAGATTATGTTTTTGTTGGGGTTTTTTTTTGTTAAGTAAATGGCACTGAATCATCCTAATTATTGATAACAACCTATAATTTTCAGACTCTTTACATCATTACCCAGGCCATTTTCTCTGTGTCTTTACATGAAATATTGGTTAGCAAGGCTGTGCACCAGTGAGTCTGACTTGTATTTAGCAGCACTAGGAGTTATTAGGAGTGTGTGAAGCAGCTGAGATAAAATCACACTTGTTCCTCCACCGACCCCCTACAAAAGGAAACCTTTGCTCCAAACTTGAATTGAACTAGTATAGAATTTTTTTTTTGTGCGTGAGGTTGGAATAGTTCAGCTAACTTTAAAATACGTATATTGAAAATCTGGTCCACAATGTGGTCCTGAGAGAAGAAAATACTTTCTCTGCATGTATCTCTCTCATTGACTTCATCTGGATGTTAATCACTACTGAAAAACAGGTCCTATCCTTTTAGGCTCTTTCCTGCGTGTGGGGACTGAGCACTGCTGCGTCATCCTAGAGGGAATACAGGATGATGCTGTGTGCCATGCAGGACAGTGCCTCCTGTGGCTCTGTGAGGGGGTTTGCAAACCCCACACTTAGGCCATGTCTACACTAGCACTTACATTGGCAAAACTTTTGTTGCTCCTGGGTGTGAAAAAAATACCCCCCTGAGCAACGTAAGTTTTGCTGGTATCAGAGTTCGTATGCTCAGCACTGTGTCGGCGGGAGGCGACCTCCCACTGACATAGCTAACGCCGCTTGTTGAGCTGGTTTTATTGTGTCAACGGGATAGCTTGGCATAATGTAGCTTCACGAGCGCTTTTACCATGGCACAGCTGTATTGGTACAAATGTGCCACTGTAAGCTTATAAGTGTAGACATGGCCTAAGGCTAAGGCAAGAGGAGGGCTGGAGCAGTACTGGGTCCGGAAAGCCCCACCCCTCAGGCACTGCCAACCAGGCTCCGGAGCAGAAGAAAGCAGCTACAGGCAAGGTGAGGAAGAGAATCGCTGTTTCTTGAAGAAGCACTGTTCTGTAGGAAAAGAAGAGTCGACTGAGGGGATGTGGTTGTGAGCCTTCCCCTCTGTCCCCAGACACTCTTCAGGAGAGAGGGAGAGCCGTGGGCCAGGCTTGCAAGAGGGCTGCAGGCATCAGCCCTACCCATGGTGGTTTTGAAGTAAAATCTACGTCAACTATGACCACGCACCAAGCTTATGTGCAGGGTGTGGCAGGAAATTGCCCAGGGGAAGGTGAGCAAGGAGTCGTGTGACAGGTCGCTCTACTAACCGCTGGACAGCATTGCCTCCTGGCAGTTCTGAGGATTAGCTCGGCCAGGCTGACACCCCTTCCGCCAGTTCCACCCTGTCAGTTTCTCCTCTGCGAGTCCTCTCTCATTGTCGGTAGTCGGAGCTGTCCCCTTCATGACGCAGCACTACAGCCAGGTCGCTTTTGTGGTTTCCCCTTCCAGGAGCGAGGTCGGGAAAGAGGGAAGAGTATCAAGGTTCCTGCTCTACAGCAGTCTCAGGTAGTCTTTCACTTCACTGCCTCAGGGTGCCACTCCTGCAGTAGCTGGCAGAAGAAACCGGGACCACCCTCTTCTGAGGGTTCTGGCTCAGGAACCCTCTACACAGCAGCTCAGGTCCATGCCCTGCACCTCTCTGCCTTTCCCTGAGCTGCTTCCATACCTCCCAGCCCTCTCCACTTCTCTGGGTTTGCCAGTCTCTTCACTTCTTTCTCCCAGGGAGCTACTTTAGTCAACTCATCTCTGCAGCCCTCCCCCAGAAGTGATGGCAGATTTTCCCAGCAGCCTTGTCTGCTGCCAATTTCACACCTTTTGTAGAAGCCCCACCTGTTCCTCACAGGTGAGCTCTCTAATTCCCTACCTCCAGCCTAAAGCGCCTCTGTTTGCAGCCTAATTAGCTGAGTGGACCCATCTGGACTAATTTCGCTCCTGCAGGAGAGCACACAGCAAAGATGCCCGTCTAGCTGGAATCTCATCCAGAGGGTTGGGATGCCATCGTGCTGCAGGCTCCCTTGTGCATAGGAGGGATGTGTCCATGTTTCCACCTCTTAGGAGGGTGAAGGACGCCTTTCTTGCCATGGCCCCACCTCCTTCCCTCCTTCTTTGGAATGGCTAGTGTTCCAGGAGGTGCTAGCAGAGAGGAGACCCTGTATTCAGGACAACAGAGGACTTCATTTGTGGCTAGCAGTATCGGAGTGGGGAGTATACTGGTTCTACCTCAACCCAATACTGCAGCAAATACAATCGTTGTGGTCTTCAGGAGCATATGCTGTGGATCAGAGCAGAGTCTAAAGAGAGACAATGAAACTTTGTCAAATGTAACGTTACATTCTTTGGAAAAGTGGCATGCTTATCACAGAAAATCTTTGGAGTATTTCTGTTTTACTCATTTGGATGTCAAGGATGAGTGAGTCCCAGGCATAGCTTGAACCAATTACCCACTGATCCAGAAGATAAAGTTGTGTAATCAGTAAACCATAATACACTTACCCTGTAAAATGGTTACACTTTAATCTTACACTGGGACTATTTCTGGCGTAATCCCAACATGATGATAATTGTTATAAAAATGTGACCTTGATCCTAATATTAGGCCTTTGCAAATAATCCAAGTTTTATATTTTTTTTTTAAATGGCTTTAGTTAGAAACTGTGGGCAAAGTTTTCCTTCCTGATCGGCACAGCACACTCCTTATCTGTACAGCGAGAGTCTCAAATCACTATAGCACACTCTGCACTTATCCCCTCCTCACATGGCCATCAATGGAAAATCCACGTGTGGAGCAAGAACATTTGCAATAGAAATACATAGTGCAGATGAGAGGAGAATCTGAGGAGGAAGGATTTTAGTGCAAGCTTTGGTTATAATAAAAATATATTTGTATTAAATTATATTACATCAAAACTCTATATCCCTTATTGCATCAAAACTCTATATCCCTGTACATTTAATTATTAGTGTGGCTCAACTGTAATACAGTCAAACCTCAAAAATACAAACACCAGAGTTACAGACTTACCGGTCAACCAGACACCCTGTGGAACTGGAAGTCCTTAATCAGGCAGCAGCAAAAAAGCAAATACTGTACAGCCTTGAGGCTCAGGGCTTCAGCCACAGGGGGTTGGGGCTGCAGCTGCAGGGCATGGAGGGGGATCAGGGCTCCGAGCAGGGTGTGTGTCTCAGGGTTTCTGACCCTCGGGAGCACCAGGGCTTAAGGCTGTAGATGAGGGAGGAGCACTGGGGCTCAGGACTTCAGCCCCATGGCTCTGTTCCTGGCTTCAGCCCTGCGGCAGAGGGGAGGTGGGGGCACTGGGCTTGGGGCTTTAGCTATGAGGGGAGAGCCTTGGTTGCCCCCTCTAAATCCAGGAGTAGAGCTGTAGGAAGCCCTCAGCCCCTGGCGCTCCCTACAAGCCTGAAACAGGGAGTGGAGCCAAAGCCCCGAGCCCCAGCATTCCCTCACCCCCAGATATAAACCACTGAGCTCCAGTGCTCCCCTGGGGCAAAAGCCCAGAGCCCTGGCACCCCGAGGGTCAGATGCCCCGACTCCCTCCCTCCTGCAGCCCTGACCCGCCCCTCACCCAGCAGCTGGAGCCCTGACCCCACCCTGCAGCCGAAGTCCATAACCACCTCTTCAGAGCTGCGAAATATTTCAGTTATGGACAACCTCCATTCCCGAGATGTCCGTAACTCTGAGGTTCTACGGTACATATTTTGCATTGACAGCACCTTTTGAATAGGGTGTAAAAAAATGTGCTTTGGATGTGGATAGGTAATATCCCGATTTTACTGGTGGGGAGACTGAGGAACAAAGTGAATTGCATAGTAAGTCAGTGGTAGAGATAACACAGCAGAGCTGGAAAAAGAAACACGACCTCTTGTCTCCCAATATAGGGAAAACTGTTTGAAATCATATATATCATCTATGGGAAGACAAAAGAAAATTTTACAACTCTGCACTGCACAGAGGAAATCTGTACTATCTCAGATACCACTGTGCGGTAACTGTTGGCGAAGGACAGACTGTGACAGTGGTGCATACTGCATCATGGCTATGTTAGGTTTCAGATTGTCTTCTTTTCTTTTAGAGACACTACCAAGAAGGGATGAAAAGGCTTCCTTTAACCTCTAAAGGCAGTACAGAATCTTTCAGTCTAGGTGACCAGACAGCAAGTATAAAAAATTGGGATGGGGGTGGGGGATAATAGGTGCCTATATAAGAAAAAGCCCCCAAAATCGTGACTGTCCCTATAAAATCAGTACACCTATTTCAGACTTATGTATTTATTTATTTATTTATTTCAACATGTTTCATTAAAAAAAAAAAAGCCACAAAAATCTGAATTTCATTTTGATTTATCCATAAGACCTTAAAGTGATTGATAGGAGATACAGAAATATTACTGACTGTGTAAGTAAGGCGGGGGAAAGAAAATATTTTTGTTTGTGTCTGCATTGGCTTTGGATCAAATATACTGGAGCATTATCCATTTCTCTGATTGCACATCACTGTTGAATGCTTCCAAGCCCTGCAGGATTTCAGCGTGTCTCTTAATTGCTTCCCTCTGTTGCATGTCATTGTCTAAAATTGTGACACCCACTGGTTGATTAAGGTCCGTGATCACTGGGAGAATGTGGGACTAAATTCTATTTCACTGTAAACAGAGTGACTCGATTTCAGTGGAGTTTCTCAGATTTACACAATTATAACAGTTGGATTTGGTTCTTGGACACCAAACTGACCTCATCTCCAGTCTCATTTACTGGGGAGGTTAGAGGCAGTTTTTTGGTCTTTGCAGGATGCTCTCCATCCCCCAGTCAAGTCAGTGGGAGATGTTCTTGACTGCAGGTGGAGTTACATCAGGTCATATGTTCATATGCCCTGGCAATTTAAATCAGTCTGTTTTTGTGTTTTGGTTTGGTTTTTGCTTCTGAAGATGAGATAACCCCTAAGTAAATCTTGAACTTTGATTCTGATTCAACATGGTACTAAAAGCAAATTGGAGCACACAAAGAACTGTGCAGGATATCCTAGGTGAGTATAATATTTCTGGGCCTTGTCAGTGGAATTATGGAATGTTTTGATGGAAAACTAAAATGGATGGCTTCTCATGCTGCACTCTTCTCACAGACATTCACAATCTAGGACACCAGCCAAAAGTCGATAGATCAGAATTAAGGTACCATGAAACAATGCACATGGGGGAGGGGAGAGATAGTAGCGTGTGTGTGTGTGTTAGTCGTACCAGCAGTCTGTGTGGAAGTCATATGTGTTGAGGAGGGATTTCAGTGTTGCGAACTCATGAGGTATCACAAGTCTCAGGATATTTGGTGTCTCTCTTAAGGCCTCAGTTCCTCGAGAGCGACTGACAACTTTCAGTGGAAGCCAGGGGGCGGGGGGCAGGAGTTAGTTTCAGCCTTTCTGGTTGAGGAGAAGAGCTTGAAAATGTGTATGAAAACAGGGGACCCAAAATGTGTCATTTAAAAAAATAAATAAGCCAATATCATGATTTTGGGGGGAAGAGGGGTATGATCCATAATGCTTGAATGCTGGAGGTTGGCAGTGTTGATATGTGAAAGAGGAGACCGAAAGTGTTCTTTTTGTTATTCCTCAGTAACTGCAAACTCTGACTATTCCCATTAGAAATCCACATCCATGTGACTACAAGAAGAAAAGTGGCCTCCACAGCTCCTCATCCTCCTCTCTTTCCACATCTCTGCTCGCAACTACCTATAGTCCCGCTGCTTGGTTAAATAAGATTACACAGAATCCATAAGTAATTAGTGAAACTGAAAGGCAGTGTTACCTAGTGGCTAGAACACTGGGCTGGGATTCAGGGGACCTGGCTTCTAGTCTTGACTCTGTGGCTGGCTGACCTTGGGCAAGTCATTTTACTTCTCCATGCCTCAGTTTCCCCATATGTGAAAAGATGATCCTAACCTCCTTTGTAAAGTGCTTTGACGTCTGCCTATGAAAAGTATTATATTGGGGAAGGTTCAGCCTGATCTTTGTAAAGGGAAATCATGCCTAACTAATCTGTTATCATCCAAGTATTTTTAGTGGGACCAATGCTATTCAACATATTCATAAATGATCTGGAAGAAGGGGTGAACAGTGAGATGATAAAGGTTGCAGATGATACAAAATTACTTAGGAGAGCCCAGAGCTGATTGCTAAGAGTTACAAAGGGATCTCACAAAACTGGATGACTGGGCAAGAAAAATGGCAGGTGAAATTCAGTGTTGATAAATGCAAAATAATGCACATTGGAAAACAATCTCAACTGTACATCCAAAATGATGTGGTCTAAATTAGCTGTCACTCAAGAAAGAGTTCTTGGAGAGTTCTCTGAAAAGATGTGCCCAATGTGCTAATGTAGTAAAAGAAGCTAAGAACGTTAGGAACCATTACAAAAGTCATAGTAATAAAGAAAATACCATAATGCCACTATATAAATCCATGGTACTCCGACACTTTGAGTACTGCATACAGTTCTAGTTGCCCTGTCTGTGAAAAGGTTTATTAGTATTGGCAAAAGTACAGAGAAGAACAACAAAAACGGTTAGGGGTATGGAACAGCTTCTATATTAGATTAAAAAAACTCATCTTAGAAAAGAGATGACTAAGGAGAGATATGATTGAGCTCTATAAAATCAGGAACGGTGTGTAGAAAGTGAGTAAGGAAGTGTTATTTACCCCTTCACAAAACAAAAGTACCAGGGGTCCCCCAATGAAAATAATAGGCAGCACGTTTAAAACAAACATAAGGAAATACTTTTTCACACAATGAAATTTGGGACTAATTGCCAGGGAATGTTGTGAAGGGCAAAATTATAACTGCATTCAAAAAAGAACTAGATACGTTCGTGGAGGATAGGTCCATCAATGGCTGTTAGCCAAGATGGTCAGGAATGCAACTGCTTGCTCTGGGTGTCCCAAAGCTTCTGACTGCCAGACAGTGGACTGGATGACACAGGATGTTACTCAATAAATTGCCCTGACACTGTTGGAAGACATGATACAGGTCGAGATGGACTATTGAGCTGACCCAGTAGGCCCATTCTTATGTTCTGATGTAAGAGAGGGGTTTTAATATTTATTTTAAAATTTGGCTTCCCAGGTTTTCAGTGAGAGTAGCACTGTTGTGGCACAGAAGGGTGGGAAACCATCTCCAACTGCACCACACAGTACCTTCTAAAGAACTTTGGCTAAGGAGGATACTAATTTGTGGAGAAGAAAGATGAGGGAGGCTGGGATCTCTTAAAATAAATAGAGCGTTCAAAAAAATTAATTACCTGACTGAGTGGGGAGGGAAGGGGAATATGGATGTCTGATCCTTCCTAATCTGCAGTGTAGGCTGAGATGTATGGCTGACTGAGAGGGAGGGAAGTAGATAAAAAGAAGAGAATAACTTAGGCTATGTCTACACTACCACACCTACGCTACACAACTCCAGCTTTGTGAATAACGTAGCTGAAGTCGGCGTACCTTAGGTCAAGTTACCACAGGGTCTACACCATGGAGGGTTGATGGGATAAAATCTCCCCTCAATCTACCTTACTCTTCTCATCAGGAGTAGAGTACAGGGGTCAACTGGAGAGCGATCTGCAGTTGATTTGGCGGATCTTTACTAGACCCGCTAAATCGACCGCCAGTGGATCGATCTCAGAATGTCGATACCTCTGTAGTGTAGACCTGCCCTTAGTAAAATACCGCTTTGAGGGTGATAACGCTGTAAAAATTGTATTCTGTGCTGATCAACTCAGAGGCTACAGTGTATATCAGCCCAGAATATGGATTTTGGGAACTACCCTTCATTAATGACCTAATTAATGCCCTGCAAGGGGAGAAGAGAGGGAAGCAGTCTTGCCTCCTCCCATCGTTAGCGAAGTACATCCTGGGGTGACTGAACAGCAGCACAGTGAATATGCACGTCCAGAGGAGATCACTTCATCCACCATGGCACCTCTCTTTCAGCCACCGGATCATGATATTTTCAATGTGTTAAACAAAAAACAAGCCCTATTTGCAGAAGCCTTTTACTGCAGAGCAATCTCACCTGCACTCACTGCGGCACTAAAGTACTGCGTACTTCATGCTAGTGGGCTCTAACCACAGAGGACCAGTAAAAAAGCTCTTTCTATCCGACATGAATTAGGACACTCAGTTAAAAATTCATACAAAGATTACATAAAACCATATGCTGCCTTTATTTTTCCCCTTTTGCATTAAAAATGTACAGCTGCTCTGCATTAGACATTCCATTAGCCCGTGCGTCTCACCATCTAGAGTTTATAGTTAACGACGGGGAGAAAAAAAAGTAAAGTGTTTTAAGCACAATATTTGGGGCTTCCTTAAAAAGACAGCATCAATTGGTGGATGGAGAATTTTACTATGGAAGGAAGAGGTCTGCTGATGAGAAGCTGTATGTAACAGAGGAGACCTGGGTTCGGCATTATCAGTTTGGCCTCTGTGCCCCCAAGCAGCATCAGCAATAGTTAAAATGATATAACCCGTTTCCTGTGGTCATTTGGGGAGAAAATAAAAAATCTATATTCCAAATGGACTCAGGAAATGTTTAGACTCCTCTAACAGCGTTAAGTTGCACACAGTTTTATGGCCAGTCCATTTCTTCTGCAGAAGACCCTTTAGTTGAGTTGGAACACTTGAAGAGTCCAGCTTTAGTATTAGATAATTGACTGTGTTGGGCAGGTAATTGCCTTGGATTGAGTATATGGGTACTTAATGTACTGACAAAGTGAATTATTTCACTATAATCTTTCTATACATGATAATGAGAAGCCTTCAAAAGGGTCCTCTTGATGCTGGTGTGACAATAAGTTGCTTAAGGAGTTCTAGACATACTCTCTGCTGCATATAGGTGCCGTAGGCTGTGATGATGTGGAAAATGAACCAAACACAGCTATGAGGTAAGCAGATGCAGTAGCAACAAAGTCAACTGAGTTGAATCATTTTGTAACAAAGTTGAATTTGATTCTATATTTGTCCCCAAGGTAAAAGCAGATACTCAGGGACACAGTGTGTGACCACTTTCTAGTGGACCAACCAAGGGGACGCAGGTCTTCTCACCATTCTCTGCAGTATATTCTCCATTTGTGCGAGGTGATACATAGAACAAGGAGTAGAGAATTCACCCCACTGATCAGAGATCCCAAATGGCAAATGGGAAGGAACAATTTGCCCATTATTTATTAAAAGGAAAAGAACGGTTTTGATTCAATCTTTGGTGTATTTGAAGATTTCAAAAAACTCACATTAAGTACATAAACAAGACATCGCTCTAAATCCTCCTTTCTAGTCCATACGCAGGTTCTCAAGGTAGATATTCTGCTTTGTTATGGGTTCAGTGCCTGTAGGGGTAGTAGAGTAGCCTTGAATGAATCATCTGTGTAGAGAGAGAGGAGAGTCTGCTGTTCAAAAATGCAGATGATGCATCCTGACAGATTGACTATAATTCTGTACAATTATGAGAGATAAGGAGAAAGAATAGAAATGTCCTTAAAGTCACATAAATAAAAGTTCAACATGAGACATCTCAGAATGTGTGGTGATAGTCACCATTGTTTGGCTATGTATTTAATTAACTGCTGCCTTCAGTACATCTCTAATCAAATGTAAATTGCTATCTAAAACAATGAAGCTGGAAGTACTAGGCAACAGGAACATAGGAGCATATTAAAAGGTCTTATTTAAATTAGAGTTAGTATGGCCCAATTCCATTGTGTACGGGAGATACTCTCTTAGCTCTGTATATCCATAACTCTGATACTTTCTTCCAGCTAATGATGATCTAAAGGTGTTTTTGATTTATGATTTATTCACTAGAAAACACACTGCATTACACATCATGTGTTGGCCTAGTAAAATACAACACAATGTCAATGTTGTCCACGTGAGCTGTGTGATAAGCAGACCAAAGGAAAGAAATTCACAGCTAATCATGCAACTGCATCCTCACTTCACAAGATCCTAAGGCCAGAGGGGCCCACTGTGATAATCTGCTTTGACCTCGGACATAACACAGCTATCCTCTTTTGAAGTATGTGGCACTTCATGCACCAAATCGAGATCTCTGCGCTGTGACCCAAATCCAACAGAAGACTTAAGCACATACGTAACTTTAAGCATGTCAGTATGCCAGTGACTTTAATGGGACTTCTCAAATGCTTAATGTTTTGGCGTGTATGTAAGTGCTTTCCTGAGCATGGTTTATATTTGTATTTTAGTGGATGCATAGTAAAGCCTGCTATACATTGGGCACAGTTAAACAATTTTCTTGTAGCCTGCTGACAAAAAGTAAGATGTTAGCAAGTGTTTGGGCAAATATCATGTGGCAGCTTAAAACTGATTGTAGATGAAATTGACATTAATAAAACTGATCTTTAAAAAAGAAATTGGCAGCACGGCTGACGTCTGTGTTGCAGCCCGGAGCAAGTGTTATAGCCAAGCTGTAAGCCCTTGTTTCCTAGGGAATACAGGTGAAGTGCTGGAAATATTTAAATGACAGAGACAAGCGGCAAGTAATGGCTCTGTTGTATAGATTTTAAACAAGTGTCTTGAACTTCCTGTCTCAAGAATACATTTCATTGTGATTGTGGGTTGGTCTTTATAGAGTACTCCCACTGATATCAGTAGGAGTGTTACATGTGAACAGCAAGTACAGCACGGTCCCCTGGCAATTATGTTTATTCTAAGAACCTTGACAGTGGCTAATGGAGATGTACCTGCTTACATCAGGTATGAACTTTGTACAGGATACAGTTTTCACCATAGCCCTCTGCCTGTAGCTGCACTTTAGTAGGGAATTGGCCTGTGAGGATGATGTGGGGGGGCGGGGGGAAACAAACATTGGTACTGCCATCCTTCACCAGGGAAAAGCAGCTTTCAGCTCTGCTAAGGGTTTCATAGGAGCCCCTGCTAGCAGAACGTGTCTGGAGGAAATGCTGAATCACCACATACTCTGGGTATCTTGGCCTTGGTTTCTCTCCCACCAGCCTCCACCATTCTGTCCAGCCCATATCTCCTCCTGGCAGAGTGGAGGTTGCCAGTTGCATGCACCACTGAACTGCTGCTCCAGGCAGACTTTTTAGGCTCTGTAAATTTGGCCTATTATTTTTGACAAGCTTAGGGATGCAAATTGCTAAATGTTATAATGGGGACTGCCCTGAGGAAGACAGTAGCTTCATCCACTGAATGGAAGTGCCAAAACAGACACAGCGTTTATAAAAACGCTATTGAAAATTACTTCCTTAAGAAATCTTACAGAAAAGCTAATGTTGTGGCAAAATTTAAAAATGGTAAATGAGATTACACAAGTAATTTTAAACCTGTCAGTCTGCCATTGATTCTGGGCAAAATAATGGAATGGCTGATATAGGATTTGATTAATCAAGAATTAAAGGAAGGTAATATAGTTAATGCTAGTCAGCATGGGTTTAGGGGAAATAGATCTTGTCAAAGTAACATAATATCTTTTACTGATGAGGATGCAAGTTTGGTTGATAAAGTTATGAATGTTTATTTAATGTACTTAGACTTCTATAAGGCATTTGACTTGGTGCTACATGACATTTTGATTATGAAACTAGTTCAATACAAAATCAGCACGGCAAATCTTAAGTGGATTAAAAACTGGCTAACTGATAGGTCTCAGAATGTCATGGTAAATGGAATCCTTACTTAGAAGGAAGGGTGTGTTTCCAAATGCGGTCCTGTGGGGATTAGGTCTTGGCCCTGTGATATTTGCTGTTTTTATCAATGACCTGGAAGAAAACAGAAATAATCACCAATAAAGTTTGCAGGTAACACAAAGATTGAAGGAGTGGTAAACAATGAAGAGGGCAGGTTGTTGATGCAGAATGATCTGGATGTCTTGGTATGCAGGGCGCAAGCAAGCAATATGTGTTTAATACAGCCAAAAGTAAAGTTATGCATCTAGGAACAGGGCTTCCAATTTTCAGTTTTAATTTATAAAACACCCTTGATGCGATGAATAAATAAAAATAAAATAATGAATTTGGTGTTATCCAGAAAAATACCATAAATAGTTACTTTTACCTAAGAGCTTGTCTATGTGGAGCAGCAATGCTGACTATGAGGGTGTAATCTCTAAAGCACGCTAATGTGTTGAACATTAATTGGTCCTTATAAACCCTGCTCATGTGCCCTAAAGGTTCTCTAGTATGCTTTAACATAGTGCTGTTTGAAACAGTATTATATCGAAGTGCACTAGGGAGTATTACAAAGAGATTGCTCATTATAGTATATACTATTTTAATGTGTATAGTATATACATTATATTATTTATTCCAGTATATACAAAGAGCCCCAAACGCCTCGATTTTATGTCAGCTGTGTAAAACTAAAAAATTGCTAAAAATACTCTCCCCCCGCCAAAGACATTAATAGTCCCCCAAAAATGCAGAAACCCCAGCCATGCTTACCGGTTGGGAGGCTACCCTGGGAAGTAGTGACTCTGAAACAGAAACTCGGAAAAAAGATTTGGGGGTCATGGTGGTTAATCAGCTGACTGTGAGCTCCCAGTGCAACACTGTGACCAAAATGGCTAATATAATCCTTGGGTGTATAAATGGGAGTATTGAGTGGGAGTAGGGAAGTTATATAAACTTAGTATTTGGCACTGCTGTGACTGCTACTAGAATAATTCGTGCAGTTCTGATGTCCACAATTCAAAAAGTGTTGATAAATTGCAGAAGATTTGGAAAAAAGCCACAAGAATGATTAAAAGGTTGAAAAACATGCCTGATAGTGAGAGACTCAAGCACTCAGTACGTTTAGTTTAACAGAGATGATTAACAGGTGACTTGATCACAATCTGTAAGTATCTAGATGGAGAATAGAAATTTGATAATAGAGGGTTCTTCATTCCAGCGGATAAGGTATAACAAGATCCAATGGCTGGAAGTTGAAGTTAGACACATTCAGACTAGAAATAAGGTGCAACTTTTTAAGTGAGGTTAATTAGCCATTAGAACAGCTTATTTAGGTTGTGATGGATGCTCCATCACTGGAAATTTTAAAATCGAGATTGGATTTTTTTTCTAAAACACATGCTCTAGTTCAAACAGGAACTAATTCAGAGAAGTCCTGTGGCCTGTGTTATATAGAAGTTCAGACTATATTATCATAATAATACTCCCTTTTGGCCATATAATCTCTGAATTTCTGAATATCATAATTTCTGAATATCTGAATTTAGAGTCTTGCTTGTACTGCCACGGAGTTAATGTGAAAACTCTCTTTGTCTTAATTGAGAGGCGGATCAGGCTCTCCTATCTAAGCCACTACAGTCGCCTGTCTTTATGGTATCTGATCACACATATCACATCGCTGCCTCTTATTTAGCTACCTGTGATTTTACAAATTGTCACTGGAGTTCCCTCTCCGATACAGGGGAGGGTGGCTTGTTCAAGTGGATGGAGCCTGGAAATAGTCTCTTTGTCAGGAAGATTGGGAGAGGTAAAACATGTTGCAGAGATGGTGCTAGGCTGCAGATGTGAGCTGCTGCTTCCTGCTCTGGTGCAGGAATATTCCCTTTCACAGCTGGAGCTGGAGCTCCTGGCTAATCTTTAGTTAGCTGCCTTGGATGCAAGGTTCCTCACTTCTTTATGGCCTTGTGGCATTCCATATGGAGTGAATTCCTGGTCCTCCAATATATGCTCTAGAGAAGCTAGAGAATAAGAAATACACAATCTGACCAGAATGCCCTATTACAGATCTCTGTCGTCTGCATTTCTTTTCAGCTCTGTGTTGAAAGCATCGCTCTGGAGAGTGGACAGATCCTTGTTTTCCCAAAATGGTTTTGGCATCTAATTAATTAGTTAATTATATGTGTGTTTCAGCTGATTAGGGAAGGTGTGTTGGGGAAGATTGCTGCCTTTCCCGTAACTCTAAAACCATACACGTTTCTGTGCTTTGCCAGAAAGGGTTGCAGCCCTGCCCATAGAGCAAAAAGGTCAGAGGACATTGAGGAGAGATCTTCAGAGTCTAAGGGCATTGTTCATTCTTTGGAGTCCGCTCTCATGGAGTCAGATTGGATACCTTTCTAGAAAATCACCATCATTCATTTCGCATCCTGGTTGCATGGAAATCCCTTTGCTTCTCTAACTGGGAATCTGTGCAGTCGGGGTGTGAATCCATGTTCAGTAATAACATTTAGCACTTACCGTACTGAGTGTAGCACTTTCCATCTCCAAAGCACTTTGCGAATGTTAATGAATTAATCCTCAGCTCATCATGGAGTGGCAGATATTTTCAATATTATTTTCCTCACTTCACAAAAGCAGAGAGGTCATGGTTTGCAAGGCTGCAGCAGGAGTCAGTGTCAGAGCTAGGATTAAAATGCTCTTTGTTCTGCGCTCAGGCCAATATGTCCCTTGGGAGACAGGCTTTTGAACAGGGGCGGCTCCAGGCACCAGCACGCCAAGCGTGTGCCTGGGGTGGCAAGCCACGGGGGGCACTCTACCAGTTGCCGCGAGGGCGGCAGGCAGGTTGCCTCTTCGGTGGCATGCCTGCGGAGGGTCTGCTGGTCCCGCGGCTTCTGCGGACCTCCTGCAGGCTGCCGCCGAATTCGCGGGACCAGGGATCTCCTGCAGGCAAGCCGCTGAAGGCAGCCTGCCTGCCGTGCTTGGGGAGGCAAAATACCTAGAGCCGCTTTTGAAGAGAAAGTAAAGGAACTAAGTAGTCATTCCTCAGTTAGATGATGTAGAGGCAGGAAAGGGGAACATAATAAGTCTCTGCAAATATTAGAAAGGCTTCATCTGATGCCCACAGAAGTCAATGGAAGGACTCTCACTGAGTTCCATAGGTGTTGAGAGGAGCATGACTTTTGTGCTCCTTACATCTGCTTCCTCTTTGGAGCTAATGATGTGCATGTCTAACCACTTGAACCTCTGCTGAGGCCACCAGTTCATTTCACATAGGACACCAAACAGCCAGCAGCTGGTAATGGCATTTGGTAAGCACTACCCTGACCTGGATTTGAACTGGTGACCTCTGTCTCCCATTCTGACCCCTCAAGCCACCTAGAATATCCATCCTGTGAGTACTCCAAGGAGCTGAAAGTGTGTTTTTTGTATATAATTATTTGAAGGGTAAATATACTGTAAGTGAGCACTGTATAACATCTTCTTGCTTGTGAATAAAGCAGTAAGTGGGTGACCTCAAGGTGAAAAGTTCTGCATTCTGTATGCCAATGTCTTGCGCTTACAAAATTTAAACAGGAACAGGATTTCAGTGCAGTGGTAGGATTCCTGGGTGAGTTCTACAACTGTATTCTTCAGTCTTTGAATTCTAGCAGTCAGTCACCTTCAGCTCAGCTCAGCTCTTCTAGCATAATGCAGTGTTTCCTACTTTATTTTTGCTTTTTTGTCGGCGCCTTCTTGTAGTGCAATGGCAGATGGGCACCCTTCCTTGTGTCTCCTCCTGCTGCAGTCTGTCTGTCTTTCTTGGTGGGTGGGTGCTCCGTGGTTTTGTGGTGTCACAGCACGTGTGTTCTCATGGCTGAGCTGAGCAGCATGGGAACACCTAGCGTGGGTCCATGATATCCTTTCTTGAACTTGTACACATAAGCTGCTTCCCTGGACATCAGTATTAAGGGCCTTATACAAAAGCCCACTGAAATCAATGAAAAGACTCCCAGTGATTTGGGCTGGCACTGTGAGACAGCTGACATATGAGCAGGGATGGAAAGAAGCAGTTTTCAAGCAGCCATCCATCTAAGCAATGACTGCTTTCTATGGCTAGCATTTATATCCATATGCATTGCAGGGCCTTACAGCCATAGTGAGTGACACTTGGCTGCTGTCTATACTGTCACCCAATGTTTCATCTTGACCTATGGTGACCTGCTGTATTACAGCATCAAAAGCAAAAGGCAGAATGACAGAATGAAGAACAACAATCACCGCAGACACAGACACAGCCAGACACAGCTCTGCTGCCCTGAACTGACTTACCAAAGTGGTCAACTCTGTTTCCACACCGCAGCTGGATAGTGTCCTTTAGTAACTGATGCAGTATGGCCCATGTACCATGGTGCATCAGCGAATAGTATATATGAGTGAAAATAAGGGCCTCTAGATGTTGAAACCTGGGTTTTATATGGTCTAGAAACTGTTGTCATAAATAGCATTACTTCTGTTGTTGTTGTTAGTAAACCACTCTAATGTAATCACTATTTACCTGTCCTTTGTCCTTCCAGCAGCATCTCTATGTAGATATATATGTGCAGGGCCGGCACCAGCCCAGCAAGCAGGTGCTTGGGGCAGCCAGCGGTGAGGGGCGGTATATTGGGCTCTTCGACGGCAATTCGGCGGTGGGTCCCTCTCTCCTTCTCGGAGCGAAGAACCGGCCGCCGAATTGCTGCCGAAGACTGAAGTGGCAGCAGCAGTAGAGCCGATCGTGATTGCAGCTTTTTTTTTCCCCTGCTTGGGGCGGCAAAAACCCTGGAAGCCATCCCTGTATATGTGCAGTTAGAGTTAACATAAAGCCACTTAAAATCTGAATGCCTAGTTTATTTCCAAATGGGAAGGTCAGCATCATTATCCTTGGTGGATTCAATTACCAAATCCTGCATAATCATAGCATTTGCTTCCTGTCTGTTAATCATGTCTAGCTGTGCATATATTATGTGCAAATATAAGCAAAACAAGAGATGGAATTTCCATATGTGGCACGCCTGACATAAGTTCTTACAGGTTGAAACTTGACTTTCCTAATATGATATAGATTTTTATTGTTTTTTTTTTTTTTAATAAAAGGAAAACCCTGTGGCAAAGAAAAGTGGGCAGGCATCTGTTTGCAGTTAATCCTTCAGCTTCATTTAGACCCCACAGGATCTGTGAATGTAAGTCGTAACAGTAGAACAAAGTTTTTTAAACCCCAGCAGTGGAAAAGCCTCTCAAAAAGAACAGCAATTATCATTAGTGGCCCCCCAAAAGTGATCTTGTTTTTGTTTCGTTTGTAGGGAGAGAGCTCTATTAAAGTGATGTCAAACATTCTTATTTTCTTATTTATTGTAGTGCTATTTGCAACCATAACCCTAAAATGGAGAAGAGTCGATAAAAGCTAAGTCTCCCATTTAAATGTAGACAGACACTGTCAAGAAATGGCCAAATATATTTGTTAGTCTCTAAGGTGCCACAAGGACTCCTAGTTGTTTTTACTGTCCAGAAATAAACCATCTTTCTGGTAGTTAGGGCCTGATCCAAAGTCTGTTGGAAACAACAGGTGTCTTTCCATTGACTTCAGCTCATGTCTTTAAATGTTTTCCTTACCTGTGTTACTGCTCTAGATTATTACAAATAATGGCAATAATGCCTATTTCTGACATAGTTTTTCATTAGTAGATTTCAAAGTGCTTCATAATGTTTATTTATTATCATAACTCCCCTGTGAAGGAGGGAAGTACTATTGTCCCCATGTTACTGATGGGAATTGAAGCATAGAGAGGCTAAGTGACTGGACGAAGGTCACATGGGAAGTCTGGGTAAGACCAAAAGTCCAGGTAGCCCAGTACCCTGTCCTCCAACAGTGGCCAATGCCAGGTGCCACAGACAGAATGAACAGAACAGGTATCATCAAGTGATCCATCCCCTGTCACCCATTCCCAGCTTCTGGCAAACAGAGGCTAGGGACACCATCTCTGCCCATCTTTGCTAATAGCCATTGATAGACCTATCTTCCATGAATTTATCTAGTTCTTCTTTGAACCCTTCTTTAGTCTTGGCCTTCACAACATTCACTGGCGAGGAATTGCACAGGTTGACGGTGCATCATGTGAAAAAATACTTCCTTTTGCTTGTTTAAACCCGCTGGCTATTAATTTCATTTCCTGGCCTCAGTTCTTGTGTTATGAGAAAGAATAAATAACACTTCCTTATTTACTTTCTCCACACCAGTCATGATTTTGTAGACTTCTTTCATATCCTGCCTTAGTCGTCTCTTTTCCAAGCTGAAAAGTCCCAGTCTTATTAATCTCTCCTCATATGACAGCCGTTCCATACCACTAATCTTTTTTATTTTCCTTTTCTGAATCTTTCCAAGGCCAATATATCTTTTTTTGAGATGGGGCAACCACATCTGCATGTGGTATTCAAGATGTGGGTGTAGCATGGATTTATATAGAGTCCGAGTGTTTTTCTGGCTGCATTTGTTCCGGATGGAGACCACAGTTGTATGCAGATCTGCATGCAACGTTACCAGTTTTTGCTTAATGATTTTTCACACATATCAGAACTTCACAGTTGGATTGGAGCAAAATGTCACTATTTCCGTCAATGAACGTAGTCTTTGGAGAGGAAAGAGTGGAAAAAAATAGAAGTAGCATTACAGTAACCCCTAAAGGCCCCAACAGACTTTGGGTTCCCATTGTGTCAGATCCTGTCCAGACACATACTAAGAGACAGTTTACAACTGAAACAGAGAAGACAAAGGGTAGCAGAAACAAGTAGTATCTCCATTTTATAGACGGGAGGAACTTAGGCACAGAGAAATGAGAGCAAGATTTTAAAACATAGGTGAGAAACATTAGGCCACTGAGTTCATATCTGGTCACTATATAATTGACTCCCATGGGAGCTCCTGGATGCTCAGCCCCGTCAAAAATTAAGCTATAAGTAATCATCCCAAGGTCACACATGGAGTCTGTGGCAGAGGAGGGAATTAAACCGAGGTACCTGGAGTCCCCAGCTACAGCCTTAACCATAACCCATCTAGTCTGGTTTTTACCAGGGCTGAAATTGAGTTTTGCATAAATTATCTCCCATGGAAGTGTTGCCATTTTCATAAACAAAGATGGACATTTTTTGCAGCAATAACAGCATTTCACGTCTTCCAACCCAAGCTACCTTTCTGGAAAAGAAGCAAAGATTTGAGTCTGAGCAACAACTTGTTCTGCTTTTGGTTAGTACGGTCTAGTGTTTGAAGCACTGTACTAGATAGGAGTCATCAGAACCCCTCGGTTCTCTGCCAAACTCTGATGCTGATTTGTGCATGGTTATAAGTCCCTTAAAAACTGTGCTGCGCAATGGGTATAAAACCTACCCCCTGCGGGGTGATGTGAGACGTCCCTGATCAGAACTGCCCAGAGTGGGGGCAAGTGGGACAATTTGCCCCGGGCCCCATGGGGCCCCCACGAGAATATAGTATTCTATAGTATTGCACGTTTTTTTATGGAAGGGGCCCCCAAAATTGCTTTGCCCCAGGTCCCCTCAGTCCTCTGGGCAGCCCTGTCCCTGATGAATGAATGCAGATTTCAGATCCTCTGATGAATAGTGCTGTAGAGAAACGTAATGTATGGGTACTATATATACCAGCCAAACTGTGGCCTTTTGTGAAATGCCATCTATCATTTCTTCTAGGAAATTCCTAGTCAGTCTCTGTCAAAGCTGAAACTAGGCAGCCCTTCTTGGGAGTCTTTGTCCTAAGCCATCCCCTGCTTTGTCAGAGCTGAGTTGCTTTGTTGAGGAACAATTTTCATGCCCCCAGGCCTCTCGCCACCTTGCAGTGGCAGCTGCTGCTCTAGAGCTTGACTCCTGCCTGGTTCCGTCTCTTTGTCATGATGGGTGAGCTGCTATATTAATATCAGTGACAAATAGATGTCAGTGCAGCAGCCTGAGATCCAAAAAGCCCTGGAGTTACTTTGTGGGACAGTCAACACTGCTGTCTTTTCTGTGGTGTCCTCCTTTTTTTTTTTTTTTTTGTGGTCCCGCTGTCCTCTTCCTTCCCCCTTCAGGGTCTCAGAGCTTCATGTGTCTATTGTGCTACCTATTCATCCAGCCGGATTCTGATCTCACACTAGTGTAATCCCAAGTGCACTTCTTTTTTACGGGGGTGTAAAAGAAGTCAGGATCAGTCTGTTATCTCTTCTCATGTTATCTGAGCCTGTTACACTCGATTGCCAGTAAACAAAAATATAGAAAGAAAGGGGGCATTGTGGTAATGCAGGTCACACAAGGTCTTTTGCTGGCAAGAATCCAGCTGCTCGCTGAGCAGCAAACATTAGGACTTCAGTAAACCTGTGGATTTTAATTACCTTTGCATTTAGTACTTTATCCTGCATAACGCACTGATCGATGTGTGTTGCACCCTCTGCTGTGCTTTTGTGCACAGTGTATGTGAATCTGTTGCAGCGGGCAGCTGGAGGACTCATTCCTGTAGCGCAAGCTGGCCAGGCTAATACTTTCAGCTTTGGAGATTTTCTTCCTGTTCTATCCCTATTTGCGGTCAAGATGATGACAGTCACAGCTGTGCTGCTAGAATCAATGGGACATCTTTAATTGGGACTTTAGGGGAGAATCTTGCCTCTATGTATTACCTTTCATAAAGAAGGATCTCAATGGGTTACAAACGAAGAGCCTGATTCTGAGAAGTTAGGAGTATCTGCAACTTGCATGGTAATCGGCATTGGGCTGGATCTGGACTGAAGCTCCTGGGGGAAAAGATTTGTGTCCTAATCCTGCACTCGCTTCTGCCAGTTTTCCACCTGTGTGACTCCACAGGCTTCAGTGGATGTGGACTTAACTCCAGATTTATGTTGGTGTAAGAGGAGAATTAGGCCTCCCTATCATGTAGAGGATTGATCCTTCAAACACTTCCTGCCTTGTATAGTGCTTGCTATTGTGAGTAGTTCCATTGTCTTCATGTTTTTGCAGGAAAGGGCCCTATATTTGTAAAGCATTGTGTGCATTTCCGGTGCTATTTAAATGATCATCCTTAGAAAACTGTGCATGGTACAGAGGAGTCACTCCATGCACTACTGAAATGCATCTACTTTTGAGGCCTGAAAAGCCGTCATGCCAATAGCGCACAGCAACACTCTCCCGCAGTTAAGGACAGAAAGTGAAGGCCAAGTACCATCTTCATTGGAAACTGGAGGGATCATTTTTAGGTATACGGAGTAAGAAGACCCAAATTGGAATTTTAGCCATGACAGAGATCAACATTCTCTACTTACACAAGAAGCAAGACAGGATCATTAAGGGCAGAGTTGTCTCTTTCATCACACACTTGCACAGGGAGCGAGGTGGTATCAGGACTACCCTTGTGGCTGCATGGGCTTCCACTAGTCTGGCAGTTCGCAAACTGTGGGTCAGGGCCCCAAAGTGGGTCATGACCCCATTTTACTGGGGTTGCCAGGGCTAGCTTAAACTTGCTGGGGCTCGAGGCCGAAGCCAAAGCCCGAGGGATTCAGCCCTGCGCGGCAGGACTCAGGTTACAGGCCCCTGGCTGGGGCTGAAGCCCTTGGGCTTCAGTTTTGCCCCCTTCTCCACCTGAAGTGATGGGGCTTAGGCTTTAGCTTTGCCCCCCCACCCTGCCACCCAGGGTGGTGGGACTCGGGTGGGCTCAGGCTTCAGTCCCCCCTCCTGGGGTCGTGTAGTAATTTTCTTTGTCAGAAGGAGTTTGCAGTGCAATGAAGTTTGAGAACCCTTGCACAAGTTTAAGCATGATGGGGGAGCAGTCGGGGAGGGTATGATACCTGCAGATGGGCAGGGGAGTGGATGGAGCCTTGTTGCTGACTTCCCCAAACCTGTGCATTAGCCAGCATGGAAGTGACGTGATCTGTTAGTGGTAAAAGTCAGAAGAATAGTTCTTCCTGGAGCAAGGCAGTAACTAGGGAAGGAAAGGGAGTTGTGACTTTCCTTCCCTGTTCCTAGCGTGGTGAAACCACACTGGTACCACTTACTTCTGGTGTTGGGCAAAGTCACAGTCTTGCTCTACATGATCACATGGGTCCAGGAGCAAATTGGGATGCGGCCCCCTGGTCTCACCCCCGGACAACTTTTGGAGTGTTTTCTGTTTCCTTCCCATGATGAGAGAGCATGGAGTGAAAGTTCACTCTCTGATATGCTTTTCTGGGACCGCAGGCGACACAGAAGGGGGCATGGTTTAGTTTTGCATTGTAATGTCTTTGGTTGGTATAAAATGATCAAAACGTTTCCCCTGTTTTTACTGCTCTCGCAACACTTCAGTGAAGCTTTTAAATTCCCTTAATGTTAGTTTGCTCATGCAAAAAAAATTTCCTGTGCCTCATGCAAACTGTTTTGCCTTTCTGGGGTGCACCAACTGAAGGCATTTCCAAAAGGCTCCTGTCTCCGTCTCGGAAAAGTGCCTCCCGATACATTTCCCTGATGAAGAGATTCAGACCACCAAATTACAGTTTGCTCAGCTGGAGTTGGCTGTTTGGTTGGGATTAATAATCTGTGTTCCTTTTTCTCATACATCTTCCTGTTTAGCATAAAAGAAAACAAATTACTTTCGGGTTTTCCTGTTCATTTGTGCTTACGGGCATTCAGTGGCAATGGCTTTTGGCCACTGATAACTTGGACTGGGGTTTTCAAAGGGACCTAAGGACGTTAGGAGCCCAAAACTCATTGACACTTGATATGATTTGGGTGCCTAACGCCCTTAGGCTCCTTTGACAATCCCAGCATCAGGTTGGATTTGAACCCATGAAAGATGCTGTGTTCTGTAATTGCTGAGCTACCTAGTCCCATTGACTGTGATGCCTTGAAGGGCCCTCCCACTTTGTTTCCTTAATGCCGGGTGGAGATTGTAGGAGTGCCCCTAAGCAGAAGAGTTCGACCACCCTAGAAAGCTTGGGAAGGGTTTGAGCTTCAAAAATACAGTTTAGAGGCACAATTTCTATCTGCATTCCTCGCTGGTTTATACCGTCAGCAAATTACTAATCCCCTCTGCACTGGACCAGGTACCTTAGCTAGTAAGCAGGGGGCATGGATTCAAAGCTCCTCCCATTCTCTACCTGCCTGCTCTAGCAAAGGAGTCAGCAGGTGAGGAACCCTGGCTAATCCTCTCCAGATGTCTAAGTAGCTCATGTGTGGATGAAAAGGAGTTCTCTGGTACCTAGTCCAAGTCACAGTCTTGGGTTTTTTAAAATGATTACATGACAACTTGACAATAAAATCTCTTTTCTTTCTGATTTTGTCAGTAATTTATTTTAGATTTATTCCTGTGGCCAGCCTCAGGCACTGATCATTTGAGTACAGGTGACGTGTTTTTCAATAACATTGACACATTATATGTATTTTGTATTGGTCTGGAAGAGCCCAGTTACAATTAGATGTACAAATCAATTTTTGTTGTAGTTCCCAGTTTTCTTCTGCAGAAAACTTTCCGAAAAACCCACCACATGGGCTGAAATAGTTATGGAAGAGCAAGGAAAGGAATGAAGTGTTCCCATTGTCTAAATAATTTAGCTCTGCTTTGTTTAAACAAACTACAGGAATGTAGTTAAATGCTTGGCTCAGGTGGGGCTGCGGATGAAAACTGAGTACTGAGAACGCACAGTAGAAAGTTTAGGTAAATTGTAAGTAGAGGTGGACCTGAATGAAAATGCCATATCAAAATATCTCTGAATTTTGGGAGGAGTTCAGATTGGGATCCATAGTTTTCATAAGGGTCCCATCACTAGTTGCAAGGCTACACTTAGGCTATGTCTTCACTACCTGCCATATTGGCAGGTAGCAATCGATTTCTCAGGGATCGATATATCGCGTCTCATCTAGACGCGATATATCAATCCCCGAACTAGCTCCTCTCGATCCCGGAACTCCACCAACCCGAATGGCAGTAGCGGAGTCGACAGGGGGAGCCGCGGACGTCGATCCTGCACCATGAGGACGGTAGGTAATTCGATCTAAGATACTTCGACTTCAGCTACGTTATTCACGTAGCTGAAGTTGCGTATCTTAGATCGATTTTCCCCCGTACTGTAGACCAGCCCTTGGAGTGAGATTCTTGCTTGTGCGAAGGGTCACTAATGCATAGGCCTTATACTGGACCTCAGGAGAGGGGTGAATTTCATGCCAGTGAATGTGTCTTGGGATGTGCACAGCTTTCAAAACCAATTTAAGAGGTATCAGTTAGGGGAACAGTTTGTCAGACGAATGATTTAAGAACGTTCCAATTAACGGCTGTGTTGGGAAGTATTTATTGCACTCTCTGAACCTGTATCTGACAGATAGATATACAAGAGAATGCCAGTATAGAGAAATCTCTGTGCCACATTATACACTAACTAGAAGAAACAGGAAGGATCCCTGTTATTGAAAGTTAGAGGAGAGTTCCTAGACATCTCAATTTCCAATTCCCATTGTAAATTCCCGAGTTTAATCAGCTATTTTGGTGCATTCATATTCTTTACAGAACAGCCTTCCAGAGATGCCACATTTCATTCTTTTTGACCTGACAATCACTTGTTTTATTGTGCCTTGTTATTGCAGGTGGTGTTACATGGGTGTTTTCTCATATCAGCTGTGTTCAGGATACTGTGTTGTACAAACCAAAGGATAATTTTCCCTTAAGAATTATGCTGCTCTTTTGAAAGGCTATAATAATTCCTATTTCGTCTGTCTGTAGCCTGTGGCATTCTAGGGGAAACAAAAAACAAATGGCTAGGTAAACTCTGATTTATGAGCAGTTTTGCTGACAGCGTGAGGTAGGAAGTTTCACACCACAGTCCGTATGCAGAGCTGGATGGTACAGCCCTGTAAATGCAGTTGTGAATGTGCAGTAACTTTATTTTTAAGAATATTTCAAAGTGGGTCAGAAATGAATAATATGAACTTTTCAAATAAATACCCGGATGGGCCCTAAACTTATCCGTTGCTTTTGATAAGTATGTGCACTTAAGCTTAGCTTTTAGTGTTCGAGATATTTCCTATAGCGAGATTAAAGAAGTATAAGGGAATAGGGCAGATACCGAAGTAACCTTTTCTATTTATCTTCGGTCAACTTGGCATGGATTTAAGGATCACCGCTGCATATTGTTATTCCAGGGCAAAGATTGAGTTGTGTGGATCAAACTCAGAACGCTTTTGAAGTTTGCATAGGTTTTTGTTTTTTTTTTAATGTGATTTTTGGATACTTGAGTGTTTGGGTGGCTAACATGAGAGATGTTTAAAAGGCCTGATTATCAGAGGGCGGCACTCAGCACTTTCTGAAAGTCAGGCCTCCTCTAAGAAGCCTCAAGTTGAGCATCCAAGGTCATTTGAAAGTCTTGGCCTCTGGTAATATGTATATCACCGTGTATCCCTCTTCCTGTCAGCCTTGTCTTGCCCCTCATTGTTTTCTCCATATTTAAACTGCTTTTTGAGGTAAAGACTGTCATTTATTTTATCTTTGTATGGCAGCTGGTAAATAGAGGAAGACACCATATACAACACTCTTCTTAGTTTTGAATCGTCAGGGTGCACTGATTCCACTTGCAATGGAAAATGATGCAGTTTTGTTACCAGTTTCACAAAGATAAATTGTCTGTATTTCATCAAAAGCAAATGCATAAATGATCTCTAGCTCTGAAACCCATTCCCCTCAATGGCATGTTTGGCTCTGAAGTTATCAGCATAGCTGGAGCTGGCAGCACTTCCAGTTTAAGAGAAACATACTTAAAAAGTTTAATGAGGCAGTGGAAGAATTCACAATTTTCCCCCTCTTTCATTCTCAATCAGCTATACGTTTTGTCTCCTTTTTCGTTCTTGAAGTGCACTGCTTCTCTCTAGCTTAGGCACCAGCATTTGAGACTTCCCTGGAGCCAGAAGCAGCTGCATGAATTGGCTGTTGTGTGGTAAACTGTAAATATCATAATTCTAGACATTGTCTTTGACCAGATTCACAGTTTAAGGTGTGTGCTTCACCTTGGAATGTGGCATTGGTGGCTTATATATCTTGAGCTTGACAACTGGCCGTGTGGCACTGGCAGCTGGGTGATACGAGGATGTTTGGGAAGCTGAGGTTGGCATGGGTATGGGGGGTTAACTAGGTGATGTGGAAGGGCATTGATAATCCTGTGCGTAATTCACAGCTGTTAGTTTAACACCTTCCAGATAAAGCCACATGGAGCGGCTACTCCAGTGTCCCAAACTGGGCAGGGCGTTATTATCCAGTAAGAATGTTTGGTACATTGTGACATGTGTAAGAAGATAACTTTCATCCTACATGATTCCATGCTGCTCTGCACTGAAATGCGCTGAAATGCCCTCAGGCACACAGGACATTGGACATTTGTCCCTTCAGGAAGTATTCATGAGATCTTTGGGATCTCGGGCTCTTGAAGGGAGAGGGAAGGTGGCCAGGTCAGGGGTAAGTAAGGCAGTGTTGAACATAATGGCATCCCACATGTCAGGTTCTCTCTCCTTTTCTTCTCTCCATACTTTGGCTCTACCTTAGAGATTGCAATCCTGATGAGCTAGATCAGTTGCTCTCAACCTTTCCAGACGACTGTGCCCCTTTCAAGAATCTGATTTGTCTTGCGTTACTCAAGTTTCACCTCACTTAAAACCTACTTGCTTACAAAATCAGACATAAAAATACAAATGTCACAGCGCACTATTACTGAAAAAAGGCTGACTTTTTTCATTTTTACCGTATCATTATCAAATAAATTGATTGGAATATAAATATTGTACTTACATTTCAGTGTATAGTATAGAGCAGTATATCAATCATTGTCTTTATAACATTTTAGTGTCTACTGGCTTCACTAGTGTTATTTATGTAACCTGTTGTAAAACTAGGCAAATATCTAGAGGATGAGTTGATGTACCAACTAGAAGACCTCTGTGTACCCCTGGGGATACATGTAGCCTGGCTGAGAACCACTGAGCTAGATCGTCATAACCCTTGTTTGACCCCTGCTCAGAGTGTGACCCTTGCCACAGGGGGGACAGCAAGTGCTGCTTACCCAATACTCCCTACTGCAAGGAAGCTGGCAGGGAGGGGCAAGGAGATGGAGAGCGCTGGTTCCACGCCCTCTCCCCACACTCGCTGGCCACAGTAGGTAACCGTCACGCAGAAGGAGCAGGGGTGGCCAGTTATATGGGCCCATGGTGCCCGTGCTGCAGCAATATTCAGGGCCTGGGGGCCCAGCTCCACCAATGTCTGGGGCTGGATCTCTCCCCGGCCCCGCCTGCTGCCCCATGGGTCTCCCCTAGGCCTGCCTGCCGCCCCCGCATGCCTCCCTCTGAGCATCCCTGCCTGCGTCCTGCTGCTCCGCACTGTGATCCTTCGCCTCCTGCTGCTGGCTTCAAAAGGGAGTGGCATCGGCAGCAGGCTAAGGAACCGCTGCCTGTGGAGGGAGGAGGGGAGGAGGCACACATGATGGCAGCCCACCCCCGACACCCTCCACAGGGGAGGGGAGGGAGCTTCCTGGACCTGAGGGGGGCCCTAGGAGCACGTGTAGCAGTGACAGTGGTGCTGGGTGAGTGTGCTGCTGTGGAGGGGGAGAGGGGGACCCCCTCCCCCAGAGCTCGCTACTGCCAGCGGGGAGAAGGCGGAGGAGTCTTCCTTTCTGGTCCCAGCCCTGGGGCAGCCTGCCTGCACCCCAAACTCCTCATCCCCAGCCCCACACCAGAGTCCACACCCCCAGCCAGAACCCTCACCCCCATCGCATTCCAACCCTCTGCCCCAGCCCTGAGTCGCTCCTGCACCCTGAACCCCTCATCCCTGGCTTCACCCCACAGTCCTCACCAAGAACCCTCTTCCCTAGCCCAGAGCCCCTCCCACACCCTTCCCTGCCCTGAGCCCCACTCAAACTGAGCCTCACTCCAAACCTCTCAGCCCCATCCCATAAATGTTATGTGCACCAATATGGAGGTGATTTGTCACACATCCCCTCCATACTGGTGCACAAAGCAAGATTCTTTCTGCACATGAGTGGGCAAAATTAGAGGGAACACTGTCATATACTGTATGAGTGCCTGAGGGAAAAAACACGCAACTTCAGTTCGGTGGTCAGTTTGGGGTATGATCGTGTTTAGCACAATACTTGAATATTTCATACTTTTTAAAGTATATAATTGGTTGTATAAGCGTACAACAAAATGTAGTGTATTGAAGCAGGTGAGTGTGGCTTCTCACTTTCCACTTTTAATTGGCCCTTGTAATCTTGTGGTGCCAGCCTGCTGTAGCTTCCTTTTATCCCAGCAACAAATTCTTGATTCATAGGACCAATAATAATAATAATCAACAATGGATAAATTCTTAATAAAGTTATCCAGAGAAAAGGAAGAAAAGGGTAATTTGTCAAGTGATGGCCTGAATTCAACATCCAGTTTGCAAACAAGTTATACAAAAGAAAAAATGTGGCAAATCTACAAGATAAGAAAAGGAGTTTTCAGCAGTCTTGGCTATCAAGATTTACATGTTTGGAGTACAATAACGAATTAGACAGAGCTTTTTGCTCGGCCTGCAAAAACTGTTCTGAAAAGCAGATCCTAATATTTTCTACGAAGGCCAAACCAATGTTTATTTTGTCCGGATTTCAAGATTGGAGGCACGCACTGCGTGGTTTTACATCACACGAAAAATCCTCCTGTCACAAGGAAGCGGTAATGAAGTATGCTGCTCTGCAATCACACGTAAATGTTTCTGCACTAATATTGGCCAGTTACAGAAAAGAATCGCAATCATCTAGGAATGCACTGCACAAAATTTTTGCCAGTGTTTATAGTACCTAAATCAACAAAGAATAGCATTACATGGGCATAATGAGAGTGATTTAGATTTGATGCAACTCTTGTCACAGTACAGGTTCAGAGGAGCTGAGACAGTGGCTTAGTGGCACAAAATACAAGTGACTATCACATGAGGTTATTAACGAAATAATCGAAATGGTGGCAATGATGGTGCTAAGACAAATGGTGCAAAAGATAAAGGCTTATAAGTTTTACACCATTGTAATGAATGAGACTACCGATTTGTCAAGAAAAGAACAAGCAAGTTTTTCTTTAAGGTTCTTTTCTAGTGAAGACTGGGAGATATATGAGGAATTTATTGGGTTTTACCAAAATGATGCAATGGATGCTGTTTCTCTTTTCAAAATTGTGGAAGATATGCTTCTCAGGTGTGATTTGCCCTTTTTGGACTATGAGGCCAAGATGAACTGCCTGGATGAATTTAGTCACTCTTCAGATGAATTTGGCTCAAAATGTATTCTCGAAGCAATGTCAATCTTTTTCAACGTACTTTACACTGACAGTTCTAGTGAAATCCATGAGTTCTGTAGAAGAAGCTAATGCAAAAATTCAAACCCCAAACGTGTCATTGGCAAGTGTTATGAAGAAAGTTGGCTTGTTGCAAGAGGCGTTGAGTGGGATGTGCACTGACTGATCATACAATCGCTTCTGAGAAACAACAGTAGAGAAGGCAAGAAATCTTTATTTAGATGATCCTACACTCCCGAGAAAACACAAGCCACCAAGATGGCTTGACCATGGAAACCTTCCTCACACTTTCAGTGACCCCAAAGAGTATTTTCATCAAATATATCTTGGAATCATTGATGCTTGCAAAGTTGCCATTGAACAGAAGTTTTCAACAGAAAGCCATTGGCAGTAAAATTGGAGAAGCAAATGATGCAGCAAATGGCTCGAAACAGGACAGTGTCCCAATCAGTGAAGCTTTCCATGGTGACATTAACACGGAGAGGCTATCTCTTCTTTTAGCAATACTGAGTGGTATTTGAAAATTGAGAAATTGCCAGCTTAATTTGGTGAGTGAAGTGAAGCATTTTCTGAAACAAAATGAAGGCTTGCATGACATGTCAGAAGTTACAGTTCTCCTGAAATTATTCTACACAATTCCGACTACAACCTGCACCGCTGAGCAATCATACAGTTGCCTGCACAGACTGAAAAATTATTTGCAAATGACAATGGCCCAAGAACGTCTAGATTACTTGACATTTCTGCACATTCATAAAAACTCTACCTCTGAATTGGACATTGCAAGTCTCCTGGATGACTTCATTTCAAGAACCCAACAATGACAAAAAGTGCTTGCTGCCTCCTGAGGAACATTGCAAAAAAAGGGGCTACATTTTGTTTTAATTTTAGAAAGTATTTGCTTTTGAGTTGTATTGATCCAAGAGTGCTTGGTTGTTTCCGTATTCAAAAGGTATTAATACATTTGATATTCTTAGTTAAATATTTTTTCCTATGATAGTGATATTGTGTAATATAGGGAAACTGTTAAATGCTTACTGTTTCTAGTCCATTTTTGCATTATTTTAAAAAATATATATTGACTTACAAGGCAGGTGTTGTGGGAGGACAGGAGGGAGACTTGGACCCATTCTGGGCACCACCAAAAATTATACAAACCTGCTGCCCCTGGGAAGGAGGCAGTAAGCTGTATGAAAAAAAGTTTCAGGAAATTGCTCACTCCCTAAGGCAAATGGGAACAGGAGAGGAGTTATAACTCATTGTCTGGTCTACTCCTGGGGAGGTGCAGCTATTCACTTTTCTTTAATCAGGGCAGAGTATACTGTTGTGGTCTGGTCCCAAATAACTTTCCCTGTGTCTGGTCCAGTTCAACTGATCCAGAGAGCTAATGCAAACTCAGCTTCTTTGGTTAATAGTCCAGTTTAATTTTGTCCATCTAGGCTATACCCCTGGGCATATCATATCCATACAATTACTTCTCAGTGTCACAGTGCTTCTCCAACATTTGCATCTCCCAGCCCATTGCCTCCTAGACTTTCACTCTTTGTTCCCCCCTTTGCACAAATGTCTTCTTTCTAGCTTGCTTATCTTTATTTTCTGATGTAACATATCTTAGAAGTATTACTTCTCTGGTTAGGCAAGCGTAAGAACTGGAGCAATATTTCACATTTTTTTATTGTTGCAGCTTTTATCAAATCTTCAGAAAACCAGAGTGTGTCTTACCCTTTCTGTGTAGGCAGCTGTCTCCGACTTTTTGACATGACGTGTCTTTCACTGAAGATGACTAGTATTAAAATTAGAGCAGAGAGTGTGTGTGTATGTCTGTGTGTGTGTGTGTGTGTCTGCCAAGATGGAGTGCAGTGTAGTATATAGGGAAAGGTTACACTCATTTGTATCTGTGTGTTGGCAAAAAATGGTCATTTGTGATCTAGGTCAGAGGTAATTAAACTGCGGTCCATGAACACTTGTGCTCAGTGGGAGCTGGCCAGTAACCTGCTCCCTGTTCTCCTGATTTTCAGCTGCTAAGTAGCATTAAAAGGCAGCTCATAATACATTAAGTATCACTCTTCCAAGAAAAGAATTGCTGGAGTTGGCACGGAATGAGTTGACCAGGGCCAATGTGATCGTTAATGAGAGAAGAGGTAATCAGGAGACAGTATCTCTATTAAGTTGTAGCCTGCTCTATGGAAAAGTTTGAGAATCCATGGTCTCTGTCAAATGAGTTTGATGGTCAGTTCCTAGTAAACTAGAGTCTACATCACAAAAAATACAAACACACTGGACACATGCCTTTGCAGTAGTCTCAGCAGAGAGGCCAAGAAGTACTCTTCCCTTGGGTTTGAGCCAGTGCCCATTGACATCAGTGTGAGTCTTTCCATTGACTTTAGCAGGCACTGGATTGGGCCCTTAGGTCTTGATTTTGAAGCGTTCAGCATGGCGGATCCAGATTTTCAGAATAAATAGCTCAGCTCCCATTTAGATACTTAAAGCAGGGCAATATGGTCCATAACGCTCCATACTCAGCAACTCTTGCTGTGATGCTGACACTCAGATTTTCCAAAGAGCTGAGCAGTCGGTATGAGCCCACAGTGAGCCTGTTTAGGGGCCAATATGTGAGCTGTGCCTGTTTGAGAACCAGGCCCCAGTTGCGCATGCTGAGAACTTTTGAAAATTCAGGGCTGAAGGTAAAGTTTTCCTGAGGGAACTCAGGAACCTGGATCTCAAAGGGATACAGGTTCCTAAGTCATTGAGGCATTTTTGAAAATGTTACCTTTAGTCTCTCAAGGTTGGGATTGAAACTTGCCGGTGGGGCAGTCAGGAGAGACTTGCACGGCCATTGCCTGTGCACTATAACAGTTCTATAGATAAAAAGAGGCCTTCCTTCCACAGGCCTTTCACAAGACTCTCCATTCATTTTTACACGGTAAGCTGCTTGGGGCTAAGGCTATCATTCCCTATCAGTGTAGGCAACACCAGCACAGTGGGGCCAGGCTGGGGCCTCTGTACACTGCCACAACCTAAATCATAAATTATAAATTTATATTAAAAAGGGCTGCGAGGGAGGGAGGGGGAATGGGGAGGAAAGTGTGGGGAGCAGATCTCTGCTAGTTACGAGAGATATGTTAATTTAATGTGGCAGTCAAGGAAGATCTGTGAGCCCTGATCATTTCGTTTTAAATTAATGCGAGTATGTATGTATTTATTTTACATCAAGAGACTGAGGCATTGCCTTTCCTGAGGTCTGAACCAAAACAAATCCTGACCTTAACTGACAGGATCTGCTCCTGTTTTGATTGTATTGATGAATAAGACAACAGCAGGGTGTGGGGGTGTGGAGCCCCCCAAAGGAATATTGAGAAGACACACTAGTATTGAAACATAAGCTAAAACAGCTATTGACAAGCATGAAGTTCAGAAGTTGCAGTTTTGCCTGAAACCTGGCTTCCCCGCCCACCCCTTGGAAACCTCTTGTCAAGACTGATCATTACCAGATAAGAGGGGAGTAACAAGGTGCTATTTCCATGAAATTAATCTACGGATAAAGGAAAGGATGGAAAAGGGGACCAACCTGTTTTAGTCTCAGTACTAATTGATCCAGAATTTCGATGATGGGGAGAAATTGGCTTTCATGTACATTGCCCTTCTTTATAGGAGAGCTTAAGAATCACTCTTTGGGGTTTGTTGGGAATTCATCACTTATGGGAAAATCTGTAGGATTTAGTAGAAAATGATGTTTCCATAGTTATTTTTTATAAACCCTCCTGTAGAACGTAATACAGAGATTTATATCCCTGATGTAGAATTTGCTAGGATGGTTCATAAACCCAGTAATGAGGATTTCTTTTTTTTACTGAAAAATATATAGGGTTTTAGCATATTTTGTATAAACTTCTAATTAAATTTCTACAGACTTGAAAATTTCAGTAAGGGAATGGTAGAATTTTAATCACAGCAAAGGCAATACTGTTTCCTGTTTTTTGGAATCCTCTATAAGATATCCTGTAAAGAGTTATGCGCCATACATAAGCCTCATCTAGTGGTTAAAGCACAGAAAGGAGAGTCAGGTGATTTTAGTTCTGCAGATGAGGGTCCTTCATTACTTGCTGTGTGACCTTGAGACAAGTCACTTAACCTTTCTGTGCCTCAGTTTTCCCATATGTAAAATGGAGATAGTTAACACTATCTCACAGGTGAGCTATGAACCTTACTGAATTACTTCTTGAAGGTGCATGAGCAACCCAAAATATTATCATTTAGCCAAACCCCTGCTTTACTTACTGTTAAAGCGAATTCCTGCAGGTATGGAAACTATTTCTACACTGTTTTGCATATTACAGTAGAATCTCACTAATTTTTTGCTCTAATGAGCAGGGGACCAATTCTGCAAGTTAACAAATGATAAAACATAATGAAAAAAAAATCAGTTCTACTGCACTGCAAGATGTAATAGTTGAATTTATTTTGGCAAGCATAGGTTAGTTGTTGTTGTTATTTATGTTAATACCACATAGACTGTTTGTAAGTAGGCTGTGTTGCCTTTTTTTTTTTAGAAAGGCTGGATTGGCATGGGGTTTAAAGGCAGAGGAGTGGGAGCTAGCTGACTTGAGTTCTATTCCCATCTTTACTACAGAGGGTGGCAAAACAGCATGTACACAGAATTCCCCTGTGACCTTGGAGAAAGTCACTTAGTCGTTGCCTGCCTCAGTTTCTTCCTTTGTGCAATGAATGTAATAATACTTAACTATATCTTGACTTTAAAGATTTGGAAAGCTCTTTGAGATCCTCTCATGGACGGCACTGTAAAAGTACAAACACACAGCAATATCAGAGTCTGCACAGTAAAGTGGAGTGAGGCCACTGTGGCTCTGTGAATATTGTTAGGTGTGTAGATTACAAATGAGAATTAGCTAAAGAACTTTATATGGGACCATCATTTACTGTATATTTTTGCAGCTCCCAGCATAATGTGGAGCCAAATTTGGCTGTGGCCTTAAGGCGTTACTGCAATAGACATGAAAATCAGCCCGTGACTTCTCACATACAATTGAACACGACATTCTGACCTCTAAAACTTCAAATGCCAAATGGTCTCGTCAGCAACTATTTACATAACAAGTGTCATAATAAAAAAAAAAGAGTGTAGCAAGGAGTGTTAATAAATTCAACATTTTCACATGAATAGCATGAAAAATAACCTAATACAAAACTTCCATGTAGCTGATAAACTCGTGTAATTTTTTTTACCTCATCCTGCCATCCTGTGTTTTATCCACCTGTCACATCCTGTCTGACCCTTAGACTATAAAGTCTTTGCAGCAGGGAATGTTTTCTTTCCGATTCATCTGTACAATGCCTAGCACAATGTGGCCCTTATCCTTGATTGGGCTTCCTAGATGCGATCATAATAGAAGGTGTGACCATAATTACAATACTATAATAGTTTATGTCTTCAATAGTACAATGATCTACAAGTATGTGAATCAGTTTTCAAATCTCAGACTTCTGGACCATATTTGGTAGCAAGATCTGAGAGAAATGAAAAGGTTAGACTTACTGCTCCAAAAAAGCTTATACTCATTTCCCACTGAGAAAAGAAAAGAAAAAAGAAAAGACAAAACGGGATATTTTGAAAGGACCATAACTCATAAACTACTTGACAGATTCTCTTGTGAATTCTCAGAAAATTTGTTTTGTACTCTGAGGAGAGATCTTACCATTTGCATAACAGAGAGATTTAATCGTTTGCTTTAAGTGCAGATATCAGGGATGCCTTAGCTAAGAACCAGCTGTGGCGGCCTAGTACCAGATTACTGCAGGAATCACTCCATGCGCCACTGAAACGCAAAACTGAATGAAGCAGGCATTTAAGCAGTGTATACATGGAGGTTGTACAATAGTTCTAGTCATCCTCTGGAGGACGACAGGCTATCTTCCAATTCTGTGTATTGCTCTTAAATTCTCTCTAACTAGTCATCAGGTCTGGTTTTGTTCCATATTCCTGGGCAACCTATGGATTAAGGACCTGAGCCAGCACCCACTGGAGTCAATGGAAAGATTCCCATGGACTTCAGTGGACACAGGATCAGGCACAAGTGAGGCAGGATTAAAAAGGATTTGTCAGAGACTAGTATTAGGTTAGAGCTAATTCAAGACACATTGGTAACGAATTTGAATTTAGATAAGCAAGAATTTGGGAGGATGCTATTGAAAACATGGGTACCTTGCTGTGCTGACTGCGAACAACAGTCATATTTGATCCTATTTGTTGAGTCCAGTCAGAAATATAGGACTGTTGGGGGAGCTACTGTATGTGTTGAGAAAAGAGAGAGAAGAAAAAGTGTTGTATTTGCATTATGGTAGTGCCTAGAGACCCCAACTGAGATCACGGCCCATTGTGTTGGCACCGTACCAACATCTAGTGAAAGGCATCACCCTGTCCTGAAGAGTGTACTATCTAAATAGATAAGAGAATGGGTAGGAGCGAAAAGAGAGGCATGGAGAAGTAAAATGACTTAAAGCCCCATACTAGGTCAGCGTGAGCAGAAAGTTCTGCTCCCCACCTTACTCTTGAATTTGTTTTCCCTATTTTGTGTATTGTTGTTGTTTATCATTTCTATTGTGGCGGGTTAATTGTAGAGGGAGTGCAGCTTTCTGGTGTGTGATATGAAAGGTTCTAAGGCCAGAAGGAATGGCTGTGATCATGTAGTCTGGCCACAAACATTCTCTGAATCAATTCGTGTTTGAACTAGAGCACTGCTTTTGCAAAACCATCCACTCACGATTTTAAAAATTGCCAGGGATGGAGTCCATCACAACCATTGGTAGTTTGTTCCAAGAGTTAATTACCCTCACAGTTAAAAAGCCATGCCTTATTTTCAGTCAGAATTTGTCTAGCTTCATCTTCCAGCCATTGGGTCTTGTTATACCTGTGTCTGCAAGATTGGAGGGCCCTCTGCTATTACATTTCTGTCTTTTAGACTGTACCTCATAGAGTTGTTGGTGACGTGTGTAAGCTCTGTGTTGAGGAGCAAACCTTTGAAATTGGCATGTAAGCCAGGAACTAGTTGCCAAGAGTCTTTCTGGGTTGCAGCTTTGCTGTTGGAAGGAATTTGACTATTTAAAGTGAAACTGAAAAACATGGACCTGGAATATGCTGCCTTTTGGCCTGCCAGATACAGGGTTTCCTCCGTAGTCCAGACTGTATGAAAGCCACTGCTTCCCCCAAAGTGTCAGCAAGAGCTTAATGTCCTCAAGCTCTGAACAATCAAGTTTTTCTGCCGATGTAACACTCCAAGTTTGACATTTGGATCATTGGATCTTGAAGTTTCTGTGGCTCTGGACAGAACTCAAATCCTCTCTCACCCCCTCAGACTGGCTCCTGCCATTCCAGCTGAGCTCACCTGAGTTAATCTCTTACTCTTCATAAAGTCAATTAGTTTTTTCTAACTTGCCTCTGGATTCTTAGATATAAATATGCCAAACACAGTTAGTTCCGTCTCCTCTCTTCCCACTTGATAGTGGTTCTGTATATGGTGAAGGCTGGTGGAGTTTGCCCAAACAGGGAAATAAGTAGAAAGATTTAGTTCCCTTGGACACCTAGAAGACGTTGCCTTTCCTAGTGGTGATTTTAATTTGCATTTGTTGGTCTCCTCAGAGCTATTGAACATGCTCCACAGACTACACATTCAAACGCCTAAGTACTGTGTTTAGTTCTCTTAATCCTGTCCACTCTGGGAGTCTATGAATTCCTTACTAGAGGGTATGTGTTTAAGTTTTTGTGTTCTGTCACTATAATGCAAGATGACAAGTACTTGGGGAGATGATAAATCTGAATTTAAGGTCTTTTTTCATGGTAAGTGAAGAATGGGGTGGAAAATGTTCATTGATGGATTAAGCCCAGGGGGATATTCTCAATGCTTTATGCAGTTTAGTCATGTGACTCATCAAAATCAGTGTGAGATACATGGCTGAACATCCCTATGTAGCAGGTCTTTGAAAATATACCTATGTCTTTGTGCTTTTGAGGTCAAGGTTTGAGTTAATGGGTGGGATTTAGGGCCATGTCTGTAACTGGTTTGGGGTTTCTGGAGGAGGAGCGTACATGCTGTAAAACTGTTCACCAGCAGCTTCCCACTCCTGGGGTTATGAATACCCCACGGTAGCCTCTCTGGAGTCCCAGCAAACAGACATTGCCAAAGTTTCATTCCAGTAAGGCTCTTGTGCATTTGATATTGGTAAGGAGATTGCTGCAGGGCCTCATTATCTCCTGTCTTGATTACAGCAACCTCATCTCTAGTGTAGCCAACTCCCGCCTTGCTCTCTCCAGCACACTGAAAAAACACGGTGCCTATCAGATAACGTCCAGGCAAAGGGCATGTGGGGATTGCTGGTATTTCAAAATTACTGTCAAGCTGTGCAGAGAGGCAGCCCAGTTAAAGAGAATGCTTTCATCTTTACTCTGGTACCCCACTCCAAGCCCTTCTCTCATATTGTTTGTTATTAACGATCACTTGTTGCATATTGCTGGATAGAGTCTTCCAGCAACTGGCACAAGACCCAGATCCTGATTATACATATGAAAGAGTCATTGGTTTGCATGGGATCTTTAATGCCCAGGCACAGCACGTAGGATTGTGAGGGCTGATATTCAGAGATGCCAAACACCCACAGGTCCAATTGGGATGCCGTGCACCTCTGGAAATCATATTACTGGTTTCTATGATCCCTGCCTTGGGCATCCTAAAATCCATCTCATAAACTGAGCTCCATGGTACTCAGTTCATCTACCTTAGAAGAATCCTGCCAGGAGTTGGACTTGTGGTTCTCAGGACTCAGTGTGTTTCAAAATCTGAGCCTTAGACTTTATAAGCCGTTCCTTCCAGCCACGATAGCACATGGGCCTCAGCTTCAGTTATATGTGTTATCAGTCTCAAAAGCCAACGATTTTTCTTAATACAATTTCACCATAGACATTGTCCCTTAGACAATTGTGCCTTCATAGCCACATTTGCTGCAAGCCTCTATTGAGGATTGCGCCTTCATTTCCTATGTAGAGCTTTCATTGATCTTGATGGGAGTTGTGTGTGAGGTTGGAGTGCAGGATATGCAGGCGGTGAGATAAGAATGCTTTTGATAAGAGTTTGCACTTAAGATAAGAGTTCTGTAGTGCGCTGGGAGAGCTGCATTTTCACCTTAATTATCAGTCACTTTCCTCTGTGTTTCGGTGGAGGGTGCCCCGTTTAAAGAAAGAAAGAAAACAACAACAATCCAGGCACCCAGGAACTGCCTGGAATCCCACAGAATCTTTAAAAATGCATCATGCTGCTGCTGTGAATCTTAAACAAAGCACTGTGCATCCTGAGCAGCGCTCAGGAAGGTGTGTTGAAAAACCCAATCATCAAGCCCAGTCGTCAGTGATAATCTGCAGCAAGACAATTCATTCCCAACAAAATAAGGAGAGTTTTTGGGAAAGGTTTTTTTCTTTGAGAATGTGCCTTTAAAATGCAGTCCAGTCCTTCAGTTTGTACAACAGAAATGCCATGCTTTATAAAGGCAGAGATGATAACAATAGACTTATTAATACTAAAAACCAGGCTCTATAATTATAATAAAACTATTGAGTCTCATCTCTTTTACATAGATGGCAGTATGCAAATAGGGAGGCATCTGCCTTGATAACTGCGGAGGCTATGAAAATCTTTATTTGAAGAATTTAAATCAGGTTTTCCTGCTGCATTCAGTACTCAAAGTTAGAAAAGGAGCTCTCTCCCCACCCCAGCCCTTTCTTTCTGAACATAACAATGCATTTTAAACTGCTCTGAAATTGCAAAGCTATTTCACAGTTTCATAGAGAAGAAATGGCTTGAGGGAACCATTTGCCTTTTATGCCTGGAACATCAAAATAAAATACCAAATGGGAAAATGAATTCTGTTGTGCGAAGGGTGGGAGCAATGGATAACAGATTTTTGTTCCAGAGAGTTCATCATCTGCAGGGTCAGAGCAGAGCTGCATCTTTTAAAGCCATCCTCATTCGCGATACAGTGGTGCTGGCTATGTGTGGTGACAGGTTGAGTAAACCTGCTTTAAAAGTGTGGGGGAGGAGGGCGTTCACCCCATTTCGTTAGAACCACATCCTGTAAGATGTTGATCACAGAAAGAGTGTAGGCAGCATGATCTAGTGGAGAGGGCAGATTCTAATGTAGATCTCACCTGAGTGGTCAGGTCCCTTTTCTACAGCGGAGTCCATCCCTCTGTGAACCTTCATGCAACAAGCAGTAATTAAGATGTGTAATCAGAAAGATCAGGAAGGACAAAGCACATGTGATACTTATAGACCTGGATTTGGCTCAGTGCTTTTTGGTACTTGCACCTTTCCAGCACTGCATATAGAGTAACATTCGTACCTTCTTGCAGCAGCATTACTCTTGGTAAGCATCTCTGCAATATTTAATTAGCACTCCTCAAGCCCCTCTTCCTTGAAGAATATGCTGCTAATTAATCTCCCACAAGTAGTTGTCTGCTGGGACTGTTCTTGAAGGAGACAAAAAACAAAAACAAAAAACCAAACCAAACTCCATTACCTCGGCAGGTGCATGCTTCCCACCCTTCTTCCTTTGTTGGAGTCTGCCAATGGATTTGGTATTAGAAGAAGGAACTGAAGGGGGCCAAATTTTATCCTCACCGTATATGTGCATCCAAACATTCAGATCTGCAAGAGGAAGCTCTCACAAACCCAACAGGCCTTATCTCTCTAGATTTTCTGTAGCACAAGAGAAATGCATCCCCCAAGTGGGGATCTGCAGAAGCAATATTTCAGAGCAGTAGTTCTCAATCTTTCTCCATCCCTGGAGGCCTCCCTACCACTCTGCTTCCATCTTGACTGGATATTTCTCCGGTTTACCAATATTGATATATTAATAGATTCATAATATGGAAAAAGTAGGTCACTGTGACCCCATGACATCCTTTCATAACTCCCAGATTTAGCTGTTGTTTCAGGCTTTCCGCATATTCAAGCAGGTGCCACTGCATTTATTTATACTAGGTCTACATTTTTAAAGTTATTTCTGCAACCATGAGGACTAGATAAGTACACACACACACACGTATGTATGTTTAAATTAAAGGGTAAGACAGGGAGGGAAATGGAGGGTATTGATGTCTTCCTTGGGGGAGTCATAACTCTGTAGTCAAGAAATCTGTGTTTAATAAAATGGGTCACTAGGAAGGTGAAGCTTTTTTTCACTATGCAGTTGAGAGTGTCATCTCAACCTTCTCCTCATGGTTTTACTTGCCTCTGTTCAGAGCACAGGATATGATTGTCTTTGAAAGCACCAGAATAATATAATATAGCAGTTTTAGTTGCCTTAAACAAATCAGGCTTTCCATAGCAAGTAGACTGCAGAAGTTAAAAGACATGGAAATATATAAGATGTTAAAAGTTTAACGGA
Organism: Chelonoidis abingdonii; assembly: GCF_003597395.2. NCBI lineage: Eukaryota > Metazoa > Chordata > Testudines > Testudinidae > Chelonoidis > Chelonoidis abingdonii. Next base: position 357,710,057 of record NC_133769.1, read on the forward strand.
ACAGTCAACATAATATAAGAATGACCATAATGGGTCAGACCAATAGTCCCAGTAGACCGGGATCCTGTCTTTTGACAGCAGGCAATGCCAGATGCTTCAAAGGGAATGAACAGACCAGGGCAATCATCAAGTGATCCGTGTCGTCCAGTCCCAGTTTCTGGCATTCAGAGGCATAGGGACACCCAGAGCATGGGATTGCATCCATGACCAACTGGCTAATAGGTCCACCAATGGCTATCCTCCATGAACTTATCTAATTCTCTTTTGAATCCAGTTATAGTTTTGGCCTTCACAACATCCCCTGGTGTCATAAACAGATAGCTCAGGTTTAATGTTTCTTTTACCTGTAAAGGGTTAACGAAGGGAACCAAACACCTGACCAGAGGACCAATCAGGAAATAAGATTTTTAAAAGCTCAGGGAGGGAATGTTTGGGTGTATGTCCCTTTGTGTGTGTCTTTTGTCTGTCTCTCGGCTATGAGAGGGATCTTTCTATCTTTCAAGCTTCTAATCTTCTGTTTCCTAGTTGTAAGTACAGGTATAAGACAATATAGGTTTTTATATGTTTTTGTATTTACATATGTGTAGTTGCTGGAATGTTTAAATGTATTTCTTTTTGAATAAGGTTGTCATTCATTTTTTCTTTTAAGCAATTGACCCTGTATTGTCAACCGGCATACAGAGACTATGTTTATGTGTTTTTCTTTCTTTTATATAAAGCTTTCTTTTTAAGACCTGTTTGAGTTTCTCTGGGTAGGCTAAGGAATGAAGGGAAGGGAAATTCTCTTTGTGTTAGATTTACGGAGGTGAATCTGTGCAGCCTCAGGGGAAGAAGGAGCAGAGGGGAAGGTGAATTGTCCTCTCTGTTTTGAAAGTCAAGGAGTTTAAGTGCAGTATCGTCCAGGATAACCCAGGGAGGGGGAGCCGGGGATGAGGTAAAGAGGAGACAAGGGGAGGAGGTTGTTTTCCCTTTGGTGTGAAACTCAGGGCCTCTGAGTCTTGGGGTCCCCCAGAGAAGGTTTTGGGAGACCCGAGGGAGCCAAGCCCTGGAATCCTTGGCTGGTGGCAGCGATATCAGATCTAAGCTGAATAGAGGGTTCATGCTAGCTTCTCATTTTATGAATGCTAAGGTTCAAATCTGAGTAGGAAGCTACAACACCTGGCAACAACTTCCACAGGTTAATTGTGCGTTGTGTGAAAAATTGCTTCCATGTTTGTTTTAAACCTGCTGACTATTAATTTAATTGGGTAACTCCTGGTTCTTGTGTTATGTGAAGGGGTAAATAGCACTTTCTTATTCGTTTTCTCCAGACCATTCATGATTTTATAGACCTCTGTCATATCCCCCCTTTGTCTCTCTTCATAGCTGAATAGTCCCAGTCTTTTAATCTCTCCCCATATGGAAGCTGTTCCATACCCTTAATAATTTTTGTTGCCCTGCTTTGTACCTTTTCTATTTTAATATAACTTTTTTTCAGATGGGGCACCCAGAACTGCATGCAGTATTCCAGGCATACCATGGATTTATATAGTGACGTTATATTTTATGTCTTATTATCTATCTCTTTCCTAATGGTTCCTAACATTCCATTAGCTTTTTTGTCTGTCACTGTAACTTGAACAGAAGTTTTCAGAGAACTATCCACAATGACTCCAAGATCTGTTTCTGGAGTGGTAACAGCTAATTTAGACCCCATCATTTTATATGTATAGTTCAGACTCTGTTTTCCAATCCTGTCTAGAGGTGTGGGAAGATGATATCCATTACCATCAATGAATACAATCTTACTTACAAAAAATAAAAATAATTTTGAAAAAAATATTGAGATTTTCCAAGGTTTTTACCATGGAGTAGTATATGCAGGTGTGCGCAGGTAAAAACCTTGGAATATCTCAATATTTTTTATTTTGGTTCTCTCTCTGTCTTGAAACACGTGTAGTCAGACTCTGGTTGAAATTTTGTGAAATTTCTAGGAAAAAAAACAAAAAAGAATTGTTGTATGAAACATTTTTTTAGCTGTTTTTCAACTAGCTCTAAGTCTTATAATGGAGTGTCTGTCTCTTGGCTTCTGAGGAGGAAGGTTCTTCTTGACACCAGGACCCAGTCTGTAAAAGGAAATCTTCTTTTGACTTTGCCCATTGGGCAGGGGAGGGATGAAACTCCTAAAACATAGGTTGTTGTGGCAGAAATGTTACTACTGTAAGGGGCAAGCTTTGGAGGAGGGGTCTTCCAGCCGGAACGCTCAGGGGGCATGGATAGGGGAATGGAACAGAGTGTTCTAAAACAGGTAGTGACCAAAAACAAACAATGTGCTCTAACGTGGGCAGGCTAGCAGTATCTGGTGTGAGGCTTCTGAAAAATAGAATTGCCTGGGTGCACTTTGTGACAATCCCTGTTCCAGATAAACAGTACTTATGTACATTTTGTAAATAGAAAAGTTACACTCGAAAATACATCCTGACCCCATGCCACAGTATTCTCAATTGATGGGAGAACGACTGGCTGAAAAGTCTCAAAATCTGTTGCCCATTACCAAAGGGGATCGATACCGATTTTGCATTCAAACTGATGATGTCCTTTTTAGTTTGATGTCATAAATTGAAGCAAATCCTTTCACAAGCATTTAGAGGCAGATCACGATACCTGTACTCTGGGTTAATAGCCCCGTGCTCCATGAATAGCCCAAAACTACTTCGTTGGGACCATGTGTGGAGGAAGATACTTTTTATTTAACATTTGTGTGGGTATCAGAAAAATGTTTATAATACATATTAAGTCTCTCTGACTTAAAAATCTTTGTTGACTTAGAGTTAAGGTTGGTCAAATGCATATCTAATTAATGTGATCAGTAAAGATGGAAGAAAACTCTTATTAAAGGCTACATTAACTGCTCACACGTCATAACATTCACAGACTCTTCAACTTTGCAACTAATTTCCTTTTACTACACCTACCTCCAATTCCTCTAAGTCATACTTAAAAGCACAACCTTAATTATGACCAAAGGAGATGAAGATATTTTGCAGACAAACATATTTCACTGAAGTACAGCATGTGTTACTGTGAATTAAAAAATCCAAGATTCTAGTCTGGGCATTTCATTGTAAATTTCCAGATGCATAAGTGACTGAAGACACTTGTCATGTCCATCAGCTTTCTTTGGCTAAACTCAATTCAGTTATGGAAAATTCCTGCAATAACTTTACAGCTTTAGTATTTTGAGCTCCTCAACATAGCCTGTATCTGAGATTGTAAAGATGAGTTACTGGATGAAATTCGATGGTTGTATAATATTTATGTTTAAAGTTAGAGAAAACCAAAGAAGCAAGAGGAAAAATAGGTCTAGATTTCCAAGAGGGAGCATATTAAAATATTTTCTGTATAAGGTTCATTAGCACATTGAAGATGTGAGAGAGTCATCTTCTGGAGAGGAGAGGCAGTGTAGTCCAGTAGTTAGAGCACTGGACTTTGGGCTCAGAAGACCTGGAATCTGTTCCAAGCTCTGCCACTGTTGAGTAGGGTGGCCAACTTTGTAATGTCTGAAAACCCAACCCCCTCTTCTTTCCAAGGCCCATTGCTCTTCTCCACCTCTTCCCTCCAAGGCCCCACCCCTGCATCACCTTTCACCACCCAGGCTCACCCATGCTCCGCCTCTTTCTCCCAGGCCCCAAATCCACCTTTTCCCTTGAGATTCTATCTTCCACTTGCTCCTCTCTCCCTCTCCCCCCATTGCTTGGTGCTGTCCCCCCTCAACTACAGCGTGAGCAGCCCCCAGGGACTTGCAAACCCCAGCTCCAGCAACCCGCCTGGGAGTGCAAGTCCAAAGAGGGCTGTGGGCTGTGGCTGCGCTGGCAAGCTAGGACATGGCCCTCTTGCATGGCAGCCTCTCTCTGCACTGCCTATCCAGCAGCCCCCTTCTCTGCCTGCTTGAGCCCTCCCCACCTGGGAGCTGCCTAAGAGCATGGCTGGGGGAAGTGCTGGCTGACAGGGCAGCTCGCATTCCTTCTGTCCCTGGGAACGTTCCATGCCCGCTGGGAACCCCTTCTCCCACTCTCCATGGGGCCCTGCACTCTGTTCTCAGCCACAGCCCTGCAAACTGTGCTCTGCAAAGGCGCCGCCCACAGCTTGAGCCAGTGTATGTGTGCTGCCGCAGATGCAGCCGCTTCAGGGCCAGGTGACAGGCTTCCACTTCCTGCCCCCTACCCTTGCCTGCGGTAACTGGACTTGTAGTGTCCGGTGAATACATCTGACTGGACACTGCCAGGTTCTCTTTTTGACCCAACTTTCAGTTCAAAAACCGGACACCTAGCAACCCTACTGTTGAACTGAATGTCCTGGGGCAAATCTCTTTGTGTCTGCCCTCCCCCCGCCCCTTTGTCTTGTCTGTCTAGATTGTAAACTCTTCAGGGCAGAGACTGTATCTTATGAAGCATTTGCAAAGTGCCCAGCATAGTGAGGCGCTAACCCCACTTGAGGCCTCTGGGTGTCAACTGTAATATAAATTAATGACAATCGATAAAAAAGTGTTTGTTTTCCTGACACTGACAGACGGAATTTGGTCGACAGTTTTATCTTTTCTGCTGTTTCAAAACAAGATAGTGGCTGCTATTTCCATCATATGGGGAGCTCAGTTCTCTCTTATCCATCTCACTGGGCCCAGCACACAGTTCTGGCGGGGCCCACTGGGCAAGTTGAAAGTGTTTTGAATGATCAGTGCATAACAAGAAGGTCAATTATCAGCAAAACAGATCGCAACGTTACCTTGCAGGCCATAGAATTACAGCTTGCCACTTGCTTTCTGCGGGTCACCTTTTACAGTGTTGCAAACCCACATTAAAATGCTTTGTGACTAATGACAGAGCAGGTTTTAGTGTCTTTTTTTATCACTGTGCAATGAGGGAAGGTCTCTTTAATATTGCAGAAGAAATTTTACAATTGAGAGCTGGCTGGCTGGGATTTCTACGGCTAAAAGAAGAAAAAAAACACGTGGTTTATGTTTTTACATAATTCATCTCCCTAGTTTTGTATTATTCATGTATATGAAGAAGTCTATTTTTATTTTATTTTTTATTTTAGCTTTTGGTTCATTTCCTGCTCATGCAAACCCTTGCAATGTACCATTTGTAACGCATCGTTTAAGGAATCAGAGGAATATATGATGCATTTTAAGAAGTAGGTCAGTGATGCGGCTTTTTAGAATGTGTGTTAAATAAATAAAAAATCATACACTTGCGATAAAGGAACACATCAAGGAGATAAACCCTGTAGGACTTTGCCCTGCTCACGCAAATCTCCCCTCAAAGAAAATGACTTGTATCATGATGGCTTGACACTGTACAGTGCAAAACTTGCATTCTTTTTTAAAAGGTTAGGGCTAGATTATTGGGCAGTTTCTGAGCTGGTGTGAATTGGCAAAGCTCCATTGACTTCATACACTTCATAATACAGTTTTATTGACTCAGTGGAGCTCTATGGATTTCCACCAGCTGAGAATCTTCCCTTCTGACTTTATGCACAAGCCGGAACAAGAGATGGTGCATAAGCTGTACCCCCTGTGAGTAGCCAAGTAGTCGTCATGATTCCCAGAGAGTCCTCTGAGTCACAGGGCTGGTCTGTAATATACAGTTAGGTTGACCTATCTACATCACTTGACTTTGGGGTGTTGAAAATTCACTCCCCTTAGAAATAAGCTGACCTAAGCCCTGGTGTAGACACCACTAGGTCACCAGAAGAATTCTTCTGTCAACCTAGCTACTACCTCTCGAGGAGGTGGATTTACTGTAGTGACAGAAGAATTTACTGTAGGGAGTGCCTACACTGCAGTGCTACCACGGAGTTGCTGTAGCATTTTTGGTGTAGACATACTCACGGTTCCTCCCACTGTCTGATTTTGAAGGGCAGGAGGGACGAGTATTTTACTGCCAGCCTAAAGCAGCAAATTAAAACATCCCCTGTGCCAGCTCACCTGCACTGCCCAGCAAATGTTGGGGCGGTAGCGGGGTCAAGTCAAGGATCTGTGCATCCCCTGCCCCTCCCACGAGCTCCAGGAAGGCAGTAAACAGGCATGTAGCCTCACCTACTCCTGCACTGTCCAAGCTTCGAGTAGCATATGCAGGGGAGTAAAAAGTTCCCTAGTGCCTTTATTGCTGTGCACGTGTTGTCCAAGTAAGACTCTGGCCATAGTACTAATGCACCGTCAACCTGTGCCAGGGGATATCGTAAAGGCCAAAACTATCACAGGGTTCCAAAATGAACTAGATAAGTTCCTGGAGAGTAGGGCCATCAATGGCTATTAGCCAGGATGGTCAGGGATGCAACACCAAGCTCTGAGTGTCCCTAAACTTCTGACTGCCAGAAGCTGGTAGGGACGACAGGAGATGGATCACTCGATGATTGCTTGTTCTGCTCATTCACTCTGAAGCACCTGGCATTGGTCACTGTTGGAAGACAGGATACTCGGCTAGATGGACCATTGCTCTGACCCAGTGTGGTCATTCTGATGTTCTTATGTTACGTTCTTATGTTCTAACAGAGCATTCTGAGGGATATCATCAAGATTATAGTGAGACTTGATTAGGAGCATTATTATCAGGACCATTCCAATAATAGGGTCTTTGTTTTGTATATGCAACTATACCTAGAGCAGATATCTGCTCCATGGATGCAGTTATATTATTTACCATCTTTGCAGATCGGATGCAGCTCCCAGTTTTTGTATCCATGCAGGGCTCTAATAGTGAAATAGATGCTAGTGGGGTGCGGATACAGATGAAAAGTGGAGTGCAGATCGCGGATTGGATGCAAGTTAATGATCGCGGATGTGGATCCAAATTTTTGTATCTGTGCAGGGCTGCAACTATACCCCCTCCCCCCCAAAAAAAGGTTTACTGATTTTTCACATTTGCTATCTGGTGACCTTAGACTTGATCAAATAATCAATGTTTGGTTCTTTTTATATGCTTTCTTTTTTGTGATTCACAATTTCAAGATTTTCTCTACAGTCGTGACAGCTAAAGACTTTTGCTTTATTTTTTAAACAAAAGCTGTGGTTCTCATGTAATCCCAGGCCTCCAGCATCTGGGATGCTAAGAAAAACATCAAATATTTCAAGAATTGGCAATACTGTGTAGTTAAGAAAAATTCCTTGCCTTGGTTATTAACAACACTGGGTAGATTTTTTTAAACATGTACTGTTTGTTTGCTCTTTGCATTTCACTCCCCTTGGACAATGAAACAAATTATGTTGGTTTTACTTTCTATGACTAGTCAGTTTCACTTCCTGCTTCTCATCTGCTGCTGGGATGTTTTAATTTGAACGAAGAAAAATGTTTAAAAACCCTGACTGTGTTTCTGGTCATGTTATGTTTCTCACACATGCCCCTAAAAGTTTTATTTGTTATAGAATTCTTCACGTAAATTACTGTATAGTGTTGCTGCGTGCTTGTACGCAGTTGCCATGTTTCACCCCAAAGGTGCATTGTAGCTGTGGATGTAGTGATTCTTGTGTGCAATTTCTGTGCCTGTTTAAATCTGTAAAGTTCTTCAGGATACTCTGAAATGAAAGGCGCTATAAAAATGTAAGCTGCTATTAGCATGAGTCCTAACACTGTTTGCCAGTGTCCTTGTAGTACCTGAGAGATACGTGTTCTATTTGGATTTAAACCTGTGAGTTTCATAGATTCAAGTAGTGGAATTAGAATGATTTCCTCATCTCTAAATCTCTGAAGTGCAGTTATTGTTTTATATCATTTGGAGACGATGGAAAATATTCCAGCATAATGCCAATCAATTTCATAGTATTGCATTTAGAGCTTGGTCTTAATTCAAATCGCTATTGGCAATAGGTTATTTGGGAAGCACTTTCTGGACTAGCTTGCCTGTGGAATTAAATATTAAAATCTTATCAATGGATAAAGTCACGAAGAAAGTGTAACCAGAGTAGAATTGAATGCATGCCTTTCCTTGCCTGCAACCTCTGCTGTGTTTATTTATCTGACTTTTCTTTAATGGTTGGCTTTTGGGTCTCTAGTGAAAGAGATTACTGTAAATACCATGCCCTATATGCGCTTTATAGTGCAATCTTCGGGATCCCTACCCTGTTGTTTAGAGTTGCTGATAGACTTCAAGAGTTGTCACTCTCCACTCCACTGGGGGCTGAACTTTGTTGGTGGGAGAAGAGCTCCCTACATATCCCTCGATGCAGTACTGTTAGATTCTATTAGCTAATTGTTTTAAAGTGCTTTGAGATCCTCAGATGAAAGGTGCTCACAAAGCTTGAAGTGTAAAAAAAAAAAAAAAAAAAAAGAAGTGTCATCATCATCCTCAATTAAAAGCATCACAGATACAAAATGGGCTGTTAAAGGGTGAAATCACAGTGAAAGAGTTGTTTTTTCATTAATGCTGTTACCTAGATTAACCATTGAGTTTGTATAAATAATGGCGTGCAGGGGACCTAGTGGATATATGCTGACCAGTAGAAGGTGAGTTGCTGTCTTTTAGAGGAGAGGTGGCCAGCCTGAGCCTGAGAAGGAGCCAGAATTTACCAATGTACATTGCCAAAGAGCCACAGTAATACGTCAGCAGCCCCACATCTGCTCCCTCCTCCCCGCTCTCCGCGCCTCCTGCCCACCGGCAGCCCTACTGATTAGCGCTCCCCCTCTCTCCCCGCACCTCCCAATCAGCTGTTTTGTGGTGTGCAGGAGGCTCTGGGGAGGAGGGGGAGGAGCGAGAGCACGGCAGGCTCAGGGGAGGGGATGGAAGGGGTGGAGTGGGGGCAGGGCCTGTGGCAGAGCCAGGGGTTGAGCAGTGAGCCCCCCCCGGCACATTGGAAAGTTGGCACCTGTAGCTTCAGCCCCGGAGTCAGTGCCTATACAAGAAGCCGCATATTAACGTCTGAAGAGCCACATGTGACTTCGCAGTCACAGATTGGCCACCCCTGTTTTAGAGCTAGGTGAAGCATTCACATCAAGCTCTGAACCCAGCTGAATGAACCACACCTGGGTGATTCAGAATATCTTATGACCTGAATGGTGAGGCTTTTTGCACATCAAGTGAATTAGAAACCCTGCTGGAATGTTCTCCCACAGCCAATGGGCCATCTGCTCTCTTTTCCCATCAGACCTATTACCAACATGTCAAAAGCCTTCCTGCTTGCAGCTGATGTCTTCTGGGAAGTCTTCCTTCCCGATTATCTCAGCCTCATGGGTCTGATGGCCACCTCCCTGGACCTTTCAGGAAGGCACATGGCTGCTTTCCGATCCTTCTTAGAGTGGCACCAGGTAAGTCACTCACTCATCAGTCCCAAGGGGAGCAGTGGTGGATTGAACCTGGACTTCTCTCTCAGTAGGTCAGCAGGAAAAATAAATATTCTATCTCTCACTGTGGCAGATATGGAGAGAACATGGGGAAGACAGAAAGCAGAGACAATAGATACTGTCAGGGCCGGCTCCAGGTTTTTTGCCACCCCAAGCAAAAGAAAAAAGAAAAAATGCTGGATGCTGGTGCCTAGAGCTGGCCCTGGATACTGTATTTTCACCTCCTTCTGTGCAAGCAGATGAGATTGTGGTCAGTTAGTCCTGAGGAAAGAAGATCTAGATCAGGTTTTGGCAGGGCCAGTGCTTCCATTTAGACAACCTAGGTGGTCGCCTAGGGCGCCAGGATTTGGGAGGGTGGCATTTTGCAGCCCTCGGTGGCAATTTGGCAGTGGGGGGTCCTTCCGCGCTCCATGTCTTCAGCGGCAATTTTGTGGCGGGGGGTCCTTACACGCTCCGGGTCTTCAGCGGCAATTCTGTGGCGGGTCCTTCACTCCGGGACCCACCACTGAAGTGCCCCGAAGACCGGGAGCGTAGAAGGACCCCCCTGCCGCCGAATTGCCGCTGACTGGGAGTGCGGAAGGACCCCCGCCTAAGGCGCCAAAACCCTGGCGCCGCTCCTGGGTTTTGGTTGATTCCTTGGCTCGTCTCCTGTCTGCTTTCTGAAGGTGCCATTCCCATGTCTGTAGCAGCGCACTTGTCTCTCCAGGTACCACATCATCTATTCTGTTGCACTGGGTGAGTTCACTATTAAAGGAAAATGATGCAGAACATGGCTACAGAATAGCCCACCATGGTAACACATTGAAGGCTTACAACCACTTGTTGGATAATAGCCATCATCCTCTCTGTGTCATATCTACAAGATAAATGAAGAAAGCCTAGTGTTATTGTTTTGCTGCCTTGTCCCTGGGCAGACAGTAGTCTTTACTGTCACAGAAAGCCAATCACAATCAGTTTACACACACACACACACACACACACACACACACACACACACGTAATGTTTCAAATGTATTGAGATTTGTGTTAGGAAATGGCAAAGGTGTGAAATGACTTGCAATCATTTAAGCACTTAATTAACTCCTTGGCTGCATTTCAGTGGGTCAGCTAACATTGCCAGTGAGGATTTTGATGCTGAGTTAGGTTGGTGCTGTCACCCTATACATGTCCACAAGCTGTTGGGAACCAGAAGAACATTACTTAAAAAACCCAAATAAAATAAACTGATGGAAATTGTTGTGTCTCAATGGAGGCAGATGCTGGTGGGGCTTTTCCGGAAATCAGGTATGTTTTGCTTGGAGGAATCTGACCCTGATTTCATAATCTGCTTGGAGCAAATAACATGAATGTGTTGGAAAAGAGAATGACTCAGGCCCATAGTCGAAAAGGGCATGAAATCGGCTGGGTTCCTGTAATTCCCATGGAGTGAAAAATCAGCAGGTTCAAGGCTGGAAGTGAGACTGCAACCATTCCAGAGACATTTAAAGCCAGGTTTAGATTTCAGTTACTCTCATGTAAATCTGAAGTAACCATGGACTTTGTTGGAGTTACTCTGGATGTATACAATTAGAACAGAGATCAGAATCCGTCTCCTAAGTCTGCGCCATGACGGTGCACAAAATGCGAGTGTCTGATCAGCTAAAATAAAATCATGATATTAAAATATAAATCGGTATCTGTTGATCTTAACATGCTGTTTACTATGCCTCTCAAAATGTTTTAGGAAGGGAATGTGTGATCCATTTTTATATAAATTATGTGGTGTCCATCAAAAGAAGAGGCAGTAAAGAGCTTTTTACCTTTTGAATGGCAATTAGAATGATAGAGATCAGTTGACATTCCTTGAAGAAACAAAATGACCATAAATTGAATTAAAAGAGGAGAGCAAATTAATAAATCAGCTATTTATTAATAATAAGACTTAGCACTTTCATAGCTCTTTTAATCTACAAAGGACTTTGCAAACTATAGCCAGCTAATTCTCCTGTCCACCTTGAGAGGCAAGTATGTAAGTAGTATCCCCTTTTTATAGAGAGGAAACTGAGACAGAGATGTTAGGTGACTTGCCTTAGGCCACAGAAGTAGCCATCAGAGTCAGTGTCAGAGCCAGGATTAAAATTTAGGACGCTCTGTCTCTCGGTATTCTGCTCAGATCACCAGAGAAAACATTCCCCATCTTATATTTACAATGAGTTCTTTTTATTGTGATTTCTGTGAACTAGATTTTTTTTTCTTAAATGACCTCATTTTATCGTTACTTAATGTGAAAGGACAAGCACAGCAGCACATCTTTGCTATGTGCATGCAGAGTCATAGAGGAGCGCTGCAAATGTGGGACAGCTGTGCCTGCAACTCTGTCCTATCCATGATGCCTCATGCCAGAATGCACTCAGATATCTCCTGTTTGCAAATCCTGTGCAGGGCATCTATAGAATCACTGAACACATGACAAGAAAAAAGGAAAATCAATACAAAGAAGCCCAAAGTGATCATATGTAATATGCATGCTGTTTTTTGGAAACTTTAGTGTGTTGTAAAGTGTCAGAGGCTGTTGCTTGGTTAATTCCTGGAAGAAATTATTTTTATCTATATGATGCCTGTTTGCAGAAATGTGTACATCTTGCATCTTTACTTTCTTATCTATAGCTTCTTCCTTTTAATTTCCCTCCTTATCTCCCTTCACTAGATGATTTGATTCCTGGGGAAGGCTTTCACGATCAGAATTCCTTCTTTGCTGGAAGCGTTCAGATGGCCCTTTAGGCTGCTCTAACTTGCACTAGGGAGTCTAGCCTGGAAAATACCACCCAAGATCAGGGGAGCAAAGAGGATGCTTTCACTCCCTCTGTGTGGTGTGCTTCTCAGTGACTGACAAGAATCGGGGCCTAGCTCTTCTATAGTGGGAAAGTTAGATCTTCTCTCCTTACTACTTCGTGGAGCCTCTTAGGTCTGCGCAAATGAGGATTCTGCCATTTAATCATAAAAGATTAGGGTTGGAAGGGACCTCAGAAGGTCATCTAGTCCAAACCCCTGCTCAAAGCAGGACCAATCCCTAGACAGATTTTTACCCCAGTTCCCTAAATGGCCCCCTCAAGGATCAAACTCACAACCCATGGTTAAGCAGGTTAATGTTCAAACCACTGAGCCATAATAGAGAGACACAAAGTGGATGAGGCAATGTCTTTTATTGGGCCAGCTTCTGTTGGTGAAAGAGACCAACATTTGAGCTGACACAGAGCTTGTCTTAGGGTCTTTTAATTTGTCATAGCAGGTTCCATAGAGGAAGCATGTTCTCTTCTGTAATATGATATTCTACATTTTGTTCCTCCTTCACACACACAGTCCCTCCCACTCCTTCTCCTTGTAGGTGGAAATGCAGAGTCTTCTCCACTCATTGAAATGGAGAAGATTTCCTACCCACTCCACCCCACAGTGCACCTGCCTCAGTCGGAGACCCAGTATAGGCATAGGGGCCTGGAACTAGCCCAATCTCTTCCTTGCTACCTTTTCAGCATCCCACTGGAGAGAGAGCAGAAGGGCTGACTGCTATTGTGAGCAGTGCAAAGCGAGCATGCTTCATGCACCCACTTCTGCCCCTCTCTGGTCACAGAATTGCCCTAGGGAGAAATCCTGTCTTATTGAAGTAAAGGGTAGTTTTAACCACTTGACCTCAATGAGGCCAGGATTTCACCCCACATATAAACTTGATTTCCAGTAGGTTCCAGAACCAGACTTCAGTTAGGGTGAGTCATTTTTTTTTCCTGATAGACATGTGAGTGAGGATTCATTTCTTCATTGTCATTAATCACCATGATAAAGGGCAGGGGTGGATGTGTGGGTCTGTGCCTGCACTGATAATAGCTTTACAAAGCTGACTTAAACCCTGTTTAACTAAAGTTTAGTTAGCATCTGTTGGGCTTTTCAAAGCTGGCTGGCTGGCAACCCATTGATCTGAAGGCTCCTGGACATCTGAGAGCTTTGATAAGCAAAGTATCCTGTACTGCTCTCCCGAGTCTCTGGGGGAATACTGAAATGTGGATTGTTTAAGGTATGCCTCCCCTACCCCTTTTTAACAGGATGGAAGTTTCTGCTGGGTAGGGATCTGGACTTCTATTTCGCTAGACAAGAAGGAACATGGTTTTCATGTGACCTATTTAAGCCACGACGCACTGGTGTTTTGCTGTTGGACATGACTTTGTTGGTGGTAGAGATATTTTTCCCCTGTTGCTAACTAGGCCTGTTTCTCAGTTGCTTGTGGTTAATTATGGGTCTCATTTGCTTTCCGGTGTGTCTTATCCTGCTTTGTTATTAGATCCAGAGAGGAAACTAAGCACATGACCAAGGAGCAAAGGATTTACTCCCCCTACCCCCTAGGGAAGCTTGAATTACTAGCTATGGCATTTGCAAGGCTAACAGAGAGATGGAAAAGTTAACAAAGAGACTGTCAAATGCAGGTTGCAGGGAAAGATGATCTGGGTAATTTCTGTTGTCTGCTCAAGCTATTACACTGTACAAAACTTGAGTCTTGTTATTTTTGTTACTAATTATTTGCATTCTGATAACACCCATGGAACTAGCGGAGATTGGGGCCCTGTTGTGGGTGCTATACAAACACAGAGGCCTGGTCTATACCTGCAAGTTTTACTGGTATAACCGTGTCAGTTAAGGGTGTGACTTTTTACTGTTATAGGTATACCCGTACAAGTCTAGTGTGAACCGGAATAGCTGATTCCTCTTCCCATACAAGTATAAGTGCTTTTCTACTAATACAACTGTGTCCACACTGGGGGGTGAGGGGGTAGATTGTACCACTTTAACTATAACTCTGTAGTTAAAGCGGTGGAAATTTTCTGTGTAGATAAACCCATAGTCAGAGACTGTCCCTGCCCCAGAGTTTACAAGCTAAACAGGTAAGACAGCATCACACATCATGTGAGTGGCGGTAGCAGGTCCCAGTGCAGGCCATAGAACCTTTGTGGAGAGGTGGCATTTTATTTGAAAGGCAGTGAGATACGCTGGGCCTAATTTTGATTTCCATCAGTGTAAACTGGGAGGGAACTCCCACACAGTCAATGCAAAACTGCTGTAAGAGAGATCTGAATCACAGAGTTCCTCCCGATTTAAACTGATGTGAGATCAGAAATAGGCTCAGTGTCTGTTCTGCAACCCCCCAAAGCATGTTTATCCTGAGCCATTGCAAAGCATCTAAGCGTATGTCTACAGTGCAATAAAACACCCACAGCTGGCCAGTGTCAGAGGATTCAGACTCAAGGGGCCCAGGCTATGGGGTTATAAAATTGCAGTGGGTCCTCGTGGGGTCCCAGAGCCCAGGCTCCAGCCCAACCCAGAATGTCTACACTGCAGTTTTATAGCTCCACTGCCCAAGCCCCACAAGTCCGAATTAGCTGACATGGGCAAGGCACGAGTGTTTTATTACACTGTAAACATACCCTCAGGGATCTAGTCCACATAGAATAAATAAAATGAAAATAAGAGATATCTTAATTATTGTTAGTGTTTGAATTAGTCTCTTGTCATGTTCTGGCCACAGGCAGAAGGACTCCAGACATAGGCAGGAAGTGGCTGTGAAAGCTTTGTGATAAGAGATGGGACCATATGGCTAACCCCTACCCTGGGTGGATGAATTCCCTTATCTTGGTGCCTGGATTCTTAACTTTGAAACTCAGGTTACAAAGTACATGCATGAGTCCCTATTAATGTTTATCATTTTTAAATGTTTTAGTTGAAGGCAGGATTTGTAAAAGTGCATGGCTGGTAGCCCTGGACACTGATGTCCTCAACTTTTCCACATACTGGATACTGTACAGCATGGGGACTGCAACAAAAGCTTGATCTTCGTGCCTCAATCTTGATTTGTTAGAGACAGAGGTAATTCAACTTCCATGGTCCATTTAGTCCCTAATAATATTTATAGCACTTTTCATCTGTAAATCTCAAAGTACTTTAAAAAGGAGGTCAATTATCACGATCTCCATTTTACAGATGAACAAACTGAGACACAGAGAGGTGAAAATACTTGCTCTGGGTCAGCCAGCAACCCAGCAGCAGAACTGAGAATAGTGCCCACGCCTTCTGAGTCCCAGTCCAGTGCTCTATCCACTAGGCCCCACTGCCTCCCTCCTTGTCTTCTATACTGAATCTGTCAACAAAGCTGACAGTTTACAATGTCAGGGCAGGGTGGATTGATTAAAATTACCAACTTTAATTACAATTTAAATAAGCAAGCAGGAAACCTTGATTCAAATCACTGGTTTTAATCATGTTTTGCATTTGTACTTTATAGTTATTTTCCTAAAGAAAAGTTGATTTTCACTGCTTGGTAGCCATTTAAAATATGTTGATTTGCAAATAAATATAGCCTTCGGACTAAATTTAGTGCTTAAGTTTTTTAATAACTAGAAAGATAGTATATATCTATATATATTTATTTAAGCAATTATGTAGCTTAATTTACATTTATTTGGATTCTTAGTTCATCCATTTTTGATTATGTTAGAAAATGGTGAATGATGCATTTATTTATCAAGATGATTCATTTTTATTTGTGACTTGTGTCAAGCTCTGTTTGAATTTTCATACAAATAAAAATGCCTCAAACCACCATTTAAAAAAATGAAATAAAACTATTTTAAAGGTGATGGATACATTTTTTCTTACCAAACATGTTTTGTATTTAAAACTAAATGATTTATTAAACAAAGGAAATGCTATCTTTAATTTGTGAATTGAGCTGAGTATTGCTGTTCACCATGTGCTTCAAGATTTTAGAAGTAAGAGAACTTTGTTCTCTCAAAACTAGTTTTTATTCAGAGATTGGAAGAAGGAAACAAGATTTTCTGCTTTTCCAACTCCCAATTGGTTTCTTAAGTTTGAATGAACTAGTCATTAAACAAACTAGTTGAATAAATTGAAATGAAGAAAATATTCTATTTATATATGCTACTGCTGTCAAAAGCTGGTTTAGCACTTCAGCAAACCCTGGGTTCATATGCTTAGCCAGTCACTTCTACCAGTTCAGTGATCTGACTTTTTTTAATAAGGACATCAAATATGAACTGTGTAATATTTTTGTATTTAATTTAAATAAACAGATGACGATAAGTTTAGACCTTAATTTAACGTGTTAATTTCAAATTTAATTTTAAATAGGCTTGTTTTTTAAAATAACAATATCTGAGTTAAATTATAAAAATCATGTTTTGTTTTATTCTTTTATAAAAATCATTGATTTTTATCCAGCCCTGTGCGATGGTGTCTACTGAATGTGGTCATCTGCCTAGTAGGACTGGCCTGAGACCGCTATTCACTTTACATTAGACTGCTCTGTTATGACTTGAGAACGTATGGGCTTGGTGCAGGAGTCACTAGATGAAGTTCTATGGCCTGTGCTGTGCAGATGTCAGACTACATGATCATAATGGTCCCTTCTGTCCTCAAAGTCTGACAGTCTGCATATCTACAAGAACCACTGCTGGAAACATTGTAGGAGTAGATTTTTCAGTTTCAGTAGACACTCATTAGTAGCAACATAACGGTGTCCTTTTGCTGTGTTGCTTCTAAGTGGCTGTTGCTGTTATGGGGAGTTTTGACAATTTACTTCCCCAGAATTGGTAGGGGAAGAAGAAGTGGGTGGCAACCTGGGCAGCAAAGTGACCATGAGAGGTCGAGTTCAGGATCGTGACAAAAGGAAGAAAAGAGAGCAGCAGAATACAGACCCTGGACTTCAGAAAAGCAGACTTTGACTCCCTCAGGGAACCAATGGGCAGAAACTCCAGGGAGGCGAATATGAGGGGGAAAGGAGTCCAGGAGATCTGGCTGTATTTTAAAGAAGCCTTATTGAGGGTGCAGGAACAAACCATACCGATGTGCAGAAAGAATAGCAAATATGGCAGGCGACCAGCTTGGCTTAACAGTGAAATCTTTGGTGAGCTTAAACACACAAAGGAAGCTTACAAGAAGTGGAAACTTGGACAGGTGACTAGGGAGGAGTATAAAAATGTTGCTTGAGCATGCCAGGGTGTAATCAGGAAGACCAATGCATAATTGGAGTTGCAACTAGCAAAGGATGTGAAAGGTAACAAGAAGGGATTCTACAGATATGTTAGCAACAAGAAGAAAGTCAGGGAAAGTGTGGAACTCTTATTGAATGGGAGAGGCAACCTAGTGACAGATGATGTGGAAAAAGTTGAAGTACTCAAGGCTTTTTTTGCCTCGGTCTTCACAAACAAAGTCAGCTCTCACACTACTGCACTGGGCAGCACAGTATGGGGAGGAGGTGAGCAGCCCTCAGTGTGATTGGTGATTGGAAAAGGGCAAATATAGTACCCATCTTTAAAAAAGGGAAGAACCCGGGGAACTACAGACCGGTCAGCCTCACCTCAGTCCCTGGAAAAATCATGGAGCAGGTCTTCAAAGAATCCATTTTGAAGCAGTTGGAGGAGAGGAAGGTGATCAGGAACAATCAGTATGGATTCACTAACGGCAAGTCATGCCTGACCACCCTGATTGTCTTCTGTGATGAAATAACTGGCTCTGTGGATATGGGGAAAGTAGTGGACGTGATATATCTTGCCTTTTACAAAGCTTTTGATACCGTCTCCCACAGTATTCTTGTCATCAAGTAAAAAAAAGTATGGATTGGATGAATGGACTATAAGGTGGATAGAAAGCTGGCTAGATCATCGCATTCAGTGGGTAGTGATCAACGGCTCGATGTCTAGTTGGCAGCCGGTATCAAGTGGAGTGCCCCAGGGGTCGGTCCTGGGGCCTGTCTTGTGCAACATCTTTATTAATGATCTGGATGATGGGATGCATTGCATCCTCAGCAAGTTTGTGGATGACACTAAGCTGGGGGGAGAGGTAGATATGCTGGAGGGTAGGTATAGGGTCCAGAGTGACCTATACAAATTGGTGGATTGGGCCAAAAGAAATCTGATGAGGTTCAACAAGAACAAGTGCATTTATGATGGAAGAATCCCATGCAGTGCTTACAGACTGGGGACCAGCTGGCTAAGCAGCAGTTCTGCAGAAAAGGACCTGGGGATTACAGTGGACGAGAAGCTGGATATGAGTCAACAGTCTGCCCTTGCTGTCAGGAAGGCTAACAGCATATTGGGCTTCATTAGTAGGAGCGTTGCCAGCAGATCGAGGGAAGTGATTATTCCCCTCTATTCAGCACTGTTGAGGCCACATCTGGAGGATTGTGCCCAGTTTTGGATGTGGATATATTGGATAGAGTCCAGTGGAGGGCAAGATAATGATTAGGAGGCTGGGGCACATGACTTATGAGGAGAGGCTGAGGGAACTGGGCTTACTTAGTCTGCAGAAGACAAGAGTGAGGGGGGATTTGATATCAGCCTTCAACTACCTGAAGGGGGGGTTCCAAAGAGGATGGATCTAGACTGTTCTCAGTGGTACTGATGACAGAACAAGGAGTAATGATCTCAAGTTGCAGTGGGGAGGTTTAGGTTGGATATTAGGAAAAACTTTTTCACTAGGAGGGTGGTGAAGCACTGGAATGGGTTACCTAGGGAGGTGGTGGAATCTCCACCCTTAGAGATTTTTAAGGTCAGGCTTGACAAAGCCCTGGCTGGGATGATTTAGTTGGTGTTGGTCCTGCTTTGCGCAGGGGGTTGGACTAGATAACCTCTCACTTGCATCCCTGATATTCTAGGGAGTATTCCCAGGGGAAATGTTGCTCGTAAGCATCAATTGCTGTCACAAGGTGTTGCTGTAAACAAGCGTTTACTGTATTTTATGGCATACTGAACATGGCACATGTTTTCCATTGAGCTTGATGTATTGAAGGTCTTTTAATGCTGTCAATTTTTTGTTACAGATTACATTAGTTTATTTTAGACTGTATGTTGACTGCTCATTGCTGTGTTCGATATAGGGACTAGGAAGTGTTTATTCATCTCCGGACAGTATTCCACCCCAACATGAGTCTCTTAAGTGTCTGTAGGTCAGCACCGCATTTGTTACTCACATGCAAAGTTTTGATGGTAGGATTTCCTGACAGCAGAAATGTTGTGGCTCTCTGAAGGAAAGAAAAAAAATGCTGCAGACAAATTGTTCCCCTTATTGTTAATGGGGTAATAGGAAATGTTTGACTTCAGGGAGTGTTCAAACTTGCTTATTCCCCTACAGAACTCCCTGTGTTTGAAATCTTCTGAAGAACGTAGAATCATAGAAATATCAGTCTGGAAAAGATCTCCAGAAGTCATCTAGTCCAGACTATTGCGCTGAGGCAGGACCAAGTAAACCTAGATCATTGCTGATGGTGTTTGTCCAACCTGTTCTTAAAAACCTCCAATGATGAAGATTCCACAACATCCCATCGAAACCTATTTTAGAGCTTAACTATCCTTAAAGTTAGAAAGTTTTTCCTAACAACTAATATAAATCTCTCTCATTGCAAATTAAGCCCATTATGTCTTGTCCTAACTTTAACTGATCCTTGTCATCTTTATAACAGCTTTTAACATAATTGCAGATTGTTATGTTCTTCTTTCCTCAGAATTAAACTTGCCCATTATTTTTAATCTTTCCTCATAGGTCTTTTTGTTGCTTTTTTCAGGACTCCAATTTTGTCTCTCCTAAAGTGCGGTTTGTACAAAGGGCTGTCGAGGTGATGTTCTTGATATAAAAAGTGATTGTCGTGTCCTTCTTTTCCCCAGCGATTCTGTTATTAATTGGATATGGGACCTGATTTTCCTGTCACATTGGTGTAGATCAGAAGTAAATGCATTGATGTAACTGGTCATAAATTGATAGGAGAGCAGAATCTGGTCCCTGGGATCTCATGGGGTAGATTGCTGCTTAGAAAAGACATTTACTGATTTTAAACTAATTTGGGGGCCATACAGTTTCCTAAATAGAATTTCTGGCAGCTTGGAGTCTTAGTACATCACAAATACACTCTACAAGCAGGAGGGAAATGGCTATTCATTCTAAAGTCTGAGATGCCCCAGGCTAGCTGCTGATATCCATTAAAAGTACTCTAGGGTTGGTTATAGAGAACATTGTACTGCTGATGTTGTCAAAGAAAGTTGGTACTAAATAGCTAGGGCCAGATTCTGTTCTCATCTACATTGGTGTAAATCAAGAGTAATGAAATTATTCCAGATTACAAGAGTGACTGCCAGGAAATCCTGTCTCTGTGAAGACAAGGTGGGTGAGGTGGTATCTTTTACTGCGCCAATATCTGTTGGTGAGAGAGACAAGCCTTTGAGTTTACACAGAAGTCTTCTTCAGCTCTCATATCCTGGGGAAAACACAGCATACAAGATACAACTGATACAGTAGGCTTGATATAAACCTGACTCACCACTGGTTTTATGCTGATGTAATCCCTTGACTTTGGTGCTGAATTCAGCCCATGGAGTGTGCAAACCGTCGGTTACAGAGCAAAGAAATACAGTTATTACTATACTACTGATTTCAGTGTGGCCTCAGGGAAAAAGGGTGGCAGTATTTTGCCCTAAAACAGATTATTTCTAACCAGGCATATACTTGCTTGCTGGCACTATTCAGACCCTTACTTGTGGAAATTAGTAGCATTTATGCAGCAGCATCAAGTCATTACAAACCACTGTGGGGAAAAAACAGCCTAGTACTTCCCAGGTTAAAGTTAATCTGAGAGATAAAAGGTACACTTGAAAAGAGCATTTTGATAGAGGATTTAAAAACAGAAACTTCCTTACATGATCCTCTAACTATTTAAGCCACCCTTCCACTCCCCACCTCCAAACCTGTTCCTGGACTCAGGAATGCCACTACTGGTAATATTGTTAGAAAACATTCCTGTCTGGAAATGATCTCTTCCTAATACACAGATGATTCTGTATGGTTTTGTGTGTCATAGCTGGGGAGAGAGAGAGAGCATACTGGATGACTGACCACAGGTGGCAATTCCTGTTAGTGCATTAGGATAAATGTGAGCAATCTACTGCATCGTGTATCCTAAGCATACCAAACGGGTGCTGTCCCATTGATGATGCATTTTTATGGTTCAACTTGCAGCATGCACTGGTGTGTTCCATTTTATCCTCCACCCCTTTTTTTTGCAGTGTAAACAAGACATTTATAGATTATTTCCTTCTGCTCTAAATTACACTAGTGTAAACTTAGAATAACTCCACTGACATCCACAAAATCATGTCAGGATGAACTCAGTGTAAATGAGATCAGAATCAGGTCCGTTGAATTTGGTGATATTAGGCTTGTGAATCGACTAATTCAGGATTGTTTAGAGTTGCAGATTAATTTGGGTACCAGTTCTAAATGTCATATTTGTCCAAATGATACTGACTCTGTTTCCATCAATTATAGTGTCTTGCTTATAGGAGGTTAAAATGAACCCATTTATGGAGATTAAGAAAATGTAGTGTCAAATCTTTTTTCCTACTCAAGCCACTGTGCTCCTGTCTTGGTACCAACCTAAAATTTTGTGCTTTTTCACTCCATGTAGCAATTGCTTTTTTGGATAAACATGTTTCATTTTTCAGTTCCTCAAGTTAGTGGTCCTAATAGTTGTGGGTTAAGTTACCTGTTGACTGATTTATGCAGTCTGTGTGGATCCTTAGGAAATGGAACAGACCATATCCTATCCATGTGTATAATAAAACTGATCAATCTGTGATGGAAACAGTCCTCGACTAGATTTTGACTAAGGGCTTGGCTACTCTGGAGAGTTGCAGTGCTGGTGGTGGCTTTACAGCACTGCAACTTACTCACCGTCCACACTTGCAAGGCACATACAGCGCTGTGTCTCCCTGGCTACAGCACTGCATGTACTCCCCCTCTGCCTGGGGAATAACGACTGCAGCGCTGGTGATGCAGCGCTGCTCCGCCAGTGTGGCCACCAAAAGCGCTGTTATTGGCCTCCAGAGGTATTCGGAGGTATCCCAGAATGCCTGTTCAGCCACTCTGCTCATCAGTTTGAACTCTACTGCCCTGGCCTCAAGTGACCTGCCCTTTAAATGCCCCAGGAATTTTAAAAATCCCCTTCCTGTTTGCTCAGCCAGGTGTGCGAGTGCAATCAGTGAATCTTTCCAGGTGACCACAGCCTCCACGCGCCAAACCAGCCCCACAGCATGAGCAATGGCGAGTTGCTGGACCTCAATCAGTGTTTGGGGGGAGAAGATGTTCAGCCCAGCTGCCGCTCCAGGCGTAGGAATTACGATACCTAATGGGCAGATATCAAGCGGCCATGCTGCGAAAGGGCCATGATGGCGGACGCGACTGCAGTGCCGGGGTTGAAAGTGATGACTGCCGGAGTGCCTACTTGCAAAGCCGGAGGGAAACTGCAGCTCCGGTTGCTGCCCCCACGACCTCCCGTTTTTACAAAGCAGCTCTGAACGCCGATACTTGGGTGACCCACCGCCAATCCCTGAGACCACGATGCGACACTCTTCAGAGCGCGTCGGGGGAGAGGAAACTGAGAGTGAGGTCTAGATTAGCAATAGCCACGCGCTTCTCCACTGCATGCAGCTTCTCAGTTCTCGTGCATCCTTGCCACCGCAGGAATGGCGGGCGAGCTCCTCACACAGTCCCATGAAGAGGCTTTTCTCATTTGATAGTTTGCACGTGAACTGCCCTCAATCATCCATTCCATGACGGAGGGATTCCCACCACTCGTGCTTCTGTTCTGAGCCCAAAGCGGCGTTCCACGGTTGCCTGAGCTTTCCGCTGAAAGCCACAAGCAATTCAGTCGTACGCGTCAGGCGACGCTATCATCGTCGGACGCCTCATCATTTGATCTTAAGGATAGCGCAACTGCGCCAAAGTGATTGCTGGCCAGACTCTCAGCATACTCCCTCAGCTGTCAGGCCCATTTTCCCACAGTAATCCCCTGCCAACAGAAACCGTTGAAGAGTCAAGATGGTGCCAACGTTGAACGGAAAAACATGGATGCCTAGGATGCTGAACGATGCCATCACAGGGTGTTGCGGACAGAAAATCAGAATGACCCGCCCCCTCGCCCCGCTTCACAACCACGGCCGCCAAATGGACGGGTGCTCTGTGATAGCTGCCCATAATGCACCACTCCCAACACCGCTGCAAATGCTGCAAATGTGGCCACACTGCAGTGCTGGTAGCTGTCAGTGTGGCCACACTCCAGCGCTTTCCCTACACAGCTGTACGAAGACAGCTGTAACTCCCAGCACGGCATACCTGCAAGTGTAGCCAAGCCCTTAGTAACCTTCAATGATTCCAAAAGTTCTGTGATGAGCTGTCGTGTCAATATCATGCCTTGGAATCAAATGCATATTAAAAATATTTCCTAATTATGCTGTTTACACTGCCCTTGTGGTTGTAAGCTACTATAGCCTTTAGGGGTAAAAATCAAGCTAAAAGAAAACTCCCTCACTGCTGTATATCATCTGCATTTCTGTGAAGGGACGAAGTCTCTAGTTTTGACAGCATCAAACGTTTAGTTTCAAAGTAGCATTCAGACTTTGGCAGACACTAGCAAACAAGGTAATTGGGCCTGGTTGTGTTTCTCCTACTGGTTGTAGCACTGGTGTAACTCCATTAATTTCAGTCTAGTTAGTCCTGATTTACACCAGCGTAAATGAGATCAGAATTAGGCCAAAAGATTCCACAGTTAGAATTTTGCTGATCATTTCTTTGATGAACTGAAACACAATCCAAATCATTCCAGAACCGTATCAAACTTTCAGTGCCTCACAGCTGGTTTTGGATAGTGAAGTCAGAAAGAAGCTTTGACTAAATTGAAGTAAGAAGCTGTTGTATTTACACAGGGCCACATTTAAACACCCTTGCTCATCTGGAATTGCCCCAACAAATAGTCTTTTAGAGACAAATGGGACTACTTACGGAGCTATGTACTAGCCAATATGAACAAGGGTGGCAGAGTCTGACCCATACCTATAGTCAGCTGCCTAATGGGAGTCACAGCTGAACTGGACATTCCCTTGCTATAGTTTGTGTGTGTCACTACCTTCGTAACCTTAGTCAGTCATTCATAGCATGTTGATAATAAGGTAGTTTGAAAAACAAGTTTTCCCTTGTGTCTGTGCACTCACTGCTGGGAGAGATTAAAACGAAAATGGGAAAGTACATGACGGAGATTGAAGATTCTGCATTACCATAAATAAGAATGAGTGCCCTTTGTGCTTCTAATCTGCTGTTTGAAGTACCATTACGTAAGCCCAGCATTTATTTATTGGAGAGGATGTGAAAAGCCATTTCAAGTAAAGATGATGCCTATGCAATATAAAAACACAAAAGTTTTAGGTCAGTGCTGAGATGGTGGATGAGAAGGAGTTGCACCCAATGAAAGCTTGTTCAGCTGGTAGGATTTCAATTCCTTCTGCTGAGATAAAGAAGATCAAAGTGTTTAAACACGTTGATCCACTACTAAGGGAAATTTTAGTGCTAGCAACACAGAGCAGCTGCACATTGCTGGCATGTCTAAACTCACAGCAGGGAGCTAATTGGTCCTTTGGATGGATTGGCTATGCAAAAACAGGTCTGAAGCAAGAGTGTTGCTTCCATGCGCACAGTGATGGGGATCTGTGCACAACCAGAGAAATGCAGATCTTCGGTATTCAGGATTATCAGGAGGGAAAGAACAGTGAGGAGAGGAGAGTAGTGTGGTGCGGGGGATGAGGGGGACAATCTCTACTTGTATTCAATTTGTATTGCACGGAAGAAGATCCTATCAATTTACTCAAGATTAGAGCATTAGCTTTGAGCTTTCCTTGAGACACATTAAATAATGAAATGAGGGAAAATAGCTCAAAGTCAAACCATGATGTTATTTGCACAGCATATTGTGCGCGGATAGAATGGAGAGGGGGACTATATTAACCAGAGAATCCTTACTTTTTAATTAAAATTGAAATGTTATTTCTCTATACATTATTAATAGTTTTTTATTGGGGAAAAAGTCATGAGGCTTGTTATGCTGTTTAAAAAATCTAATGTAATATTCCTATTAAAACGATAGCTCTAGCAGAGAGAGGATACCGGTGTAAAGGCAGTCTGTCTATTTAGAGTCTTACATGATCTCATCACCACAGCATCAGAGTACCTCACAAGAATTAACAAACTGATCCATCCAACAGCGCTATGAGGCAGTGTGTTTACCCCATTTTACAGGTGTGAAACTGAGCCAGAGACAGATTCAGTGACGTCTCCGAAATCACAGAGGAAATCTGTGGCAGAGCTCAGAATTGAACTAAGTCCTAGCCCAGTCAGACTTAACAACAAGACCATTCTTCTTCTTCATGAGGAAGCTAAGGGTGCTGAAGAAAATGTGCTGATGGCTATTTTGTACGTTTGGGCTGTGAATTTTGAGTGACGCTTGGGGTCTTTTATACAATGCATGCTAATATAAGCATGAAAAGCCAATGCAGTAATTCCATTGACTGAGAGTCTGGCCCAGTGTCCTACATGTTAAAGAAAACCCCTGTGCTTAGACAATATGGCATCTTAGGATACACCCAGGAAGAGGAGACAGTGACCCAGTCACCTCACTAACTCCAGGTGACAAGGAGAGATGTCTTGCATTCTCCCCTCTTGATAAAGGTTACAGCTGCCAGTGGCACAATCATTACAATACATGCTTCCATAAAATCTGCCATATTAACGCTGACTGTTGGGCCCTCATATCTGGTAGCTAGCATGTATGTCACTCTTTTCTTTGTCCCAAATGATCTTAACAGAATAACAAACCTTTCCAGCTTTCCATGTAGCTAATATTTGAAATCTGTTTGCCAGAAGCTGGGAATGGGTGATGGGGATGGATCACTTGATGATTACCTGTTCTGTTCATTCCCTCTGGGGCACCTGGCATTGGCAGGAAGACAGGATACTGGGCTAGATGGACCTTTTGTCTGACCCTATATGGCCGTTCTTATCTTGTGCACAGGCAGTATTTGAAGAAATTAGGTAGTGATTAATCTAAATTAATGATGATTGTCTCTCATTGTTAAGATTATATAGGCTATGGAAAGGCTTGAGTAACTCTTAAATGGGGCCATTGTAAGATCAGAGGTAACTCAACCTATCATCCCCTTCCTTTGCAACTATTTTGCACACAACAACTTTATTGGTTGTGTTAACTCAGTGGTATGAGGGAGACTGGACACACATGTCCACAGTTCTCATTGGTAGATTAAATGGCCCAGCTGTCACTTCTCTTTAGAGATTCTGTGACTGCATAGTAGCTTGGGCATCAGTGGTTAGACATCATGTCCACACGGAACTGCTGTCTCAGTTACTTTATTCACTGAAGTAGAATTGCAGGAACTGAGGAAGGAGCAACCCTTAAAGCACAGAGACGTTGTGATTCAGGAACTGGGTTCTCCCTATGCTCTCCCTTCACATAGCACTGATCTCAGCCTTCGAAACCAATAAGTCAATTGCACATTAAGAGCCAGAGTCACTCCGTACATTTTGGCTGCATTGCACCACTCTGACAGTGCAGAGTAGCTGCAAACCCAGCTTACCTGGTTAGCATGCTCTGCCTGCTTTGTACTATGGTGTACCAGTGAATTTACCCTTATCAGTTAATTTTTTTAAAAGATGATTTAAGGTTGATACTACATAGAGAATCATTAGACATATCACTTGATAGCATTTTCCATTACAGAAGAGATGTGGACAAATTGGAGAGAGTCCAGTGGAGGGCAACGAAAATGATTAGGGGCTGAGGCACATGACTTATGAGGAGAGGCTGAGGGAACTGGGGTTATTTAGTCTGCAGAAGAGAAGAGTGAGGGGGGATTTGATAGCAGCCTTCAACTTCCTGAAGGGGGATATCATAAGCATAATTCCCAAATCTGGACCTTAGCGTCCAGAAATCTGGGTGCCTGCATGAAACCTCTAAGCTTAATTA
Organism: Chelonoidis abingdonii; assembly: GCF_003597395.2. NCBI lineage: Eukaryota > Metazoa > Chordata > Testudines > Testudinidae > Chelonoidis > Chelonoidis abingdonii. Next base: position 357,737,261 of record NC_133769.1, read on the forward strand.
CCAGCTTAGATCTGATATCGCTGCCACCAGCCAAGGATTTTTCAGTGCCTGGCTCACTGTGGTCTCCCTAAACCTTCCCTGGGGAAACCCCAAGACTCAGATGCCCTGAGTCTCCTAACAAAGGGAAATAAACCATTCCCCCTCTCCCCCCGCATCCAGAATCTCCTCTCTGGGCTAACCTGAGAGTACTGATGAAACCTCTTTACATCACAATACCAAGAAGCCTGTCTCCTCTCTTCCACAAAGAGACAACCAAATACAAGGAAACGGAAAAGATTCTATCTCTCTTCCCCCTTGTTTTTTCCCTCCCACTAATTCCCTGGTGCTGCAGAGATTCACCCTCCGTAGATCTAACACAAAGAGAATTTCCCTCCCCTTCGTTTCTTAGCCTACCCAGAGAGAAAAAAACTTAAAAAAGTCTTAAAAAGAAAACTTCATATAAAAAAGAAAGAAAAAAGACATAAAATATTTTGCGTATTAAGATGACAATAATACAGGATTAATTGCTTAAAAGAAAAATGAATAAACAGCCTTATTCAAAAAGAAATACAATTTAAACATTCCAGCAACTACACACATGTAAATACAAAAAAAAAAAACAATAACAGCCTATTATTTTTTTACCTTTGTACTTACAACTTGGAAACTGAAGATTAGAAGCTTGAAGATAGAAAAGATCCCCTCTCATAGCTGAGAGCCAGACAAAAAACACCGAGCCAAACATTCCCTCCCTCAGCTTTGAAAAATCCGGTTTTTAAAAAAAAACAAAAAAACATAAAAATATTTTTTGTATTAAAATAACAATAATACAAAATTAATTGCTTAAAAAAAATAAACAGCCTTATTAAAAAAAAATACAATTTAAACATTCCAGCAACTACATACATGTAAATACAAAAAAAAAACAATAACAGCCTATTATTTTTTTACCTTTGTACTTACAACTTAAAAACTAAAAATTAAAAGCTTAAAAATAAAAAAAAATCCCCTCTCATAGCTGAGAGCCAAACAAAAAACACCAAGCCAAACATTCGCTCCCTCAGCTTTAAAAAATCCGTTTTTTTAATTGGTCCTCTGGTCAGGTGTTTGGTTTTTTTTGTTAAACCTTTACAGGTAAAAAAACATGAACCCTTAGCTATTTGTTTATAACAGGGGTTCCAAAGAGAATGGAGCTCGGCTGTTCTCAGTGGTGGTAGATAACAGAACAAGGGATAATGGTCTCAAGTTGCAGTGGGGGAGGTCTAGGCTGGATATTAGGAAATACTATTTCACTGGGAGGGTGGTGAAGCACTGGAATGGCTTACTTAAGGAGGTGGTGGAATGTCAATCCTTAGAGGTTTTTAAGGCCCAGTTTGACAAAACTATGGCTGGGATGATTTCGTTGGTGTTGGCCCTGCTTTGAGCAGGAGATTGGACTAGATGACCTCCTGAGATCTCTTCCAACCCTAAGATTCTCTGATTCTTTTGTGTTTCCCGGTCAGTGTTCACATGTGAAATTTTTAATATTAAAAAAACCTAAAGAAATTCCCAGACCAAAGGAAAAAAAAAAAAAAACCTAGTAAGGAGAATAAGGTTGAGAGTATGTACCACTAATTTATTGATTAAAAACTGTACAGGGAACTTGTAATTATTGCAAAAACAAGCATTCTAAACTCAGGAAATTCAGAGCTAAAGTTGCACTTAACAAGAACCCAATCAAACATAGTAAAGTTAGAAATTTACATTTGAGGCACCCAAACAACGTTCATCCTGTCCTGTAGTGATGTCATGAGGGGGAAAATATGAAAAAAATCTAATGAATCTTTAAAAATCATATTGATCTAATCTGGAGTCACAAACACGAAAATATCTGAACCCTAATCATGCACTTACTATATTGCATCAGTACAGGGCCGGGTGTTTACACTGACATTTTAATATTTATTTTAAGTATAACCTTACTACTGAACTTCATGGGTTTATAATGCTTGGTTCAGTAATAATTACAACGTCCTTGTAATGTTTTTTCCCCTTAAATTACTGACATGTGCACTCAATTTCCTCCAGGTTAATTATATAACATAAGCTATCACGTGTTCAGGGTGGTGACTGAAACTGAAGAACATGTGATAAGGACAGCGCCCACGCTGCTGACTTTGATTTGCCTTTACAAGCTATCCCCACTTCTGCAGCATCTTGTCACAGCCAGGTTGTGGATCACCAGACCTAGTAGTCAGAGCAAGAGTCCAGAGTCATGTGCATGGGTGGTGGGTATCTCAGGCCAGAGAAGGCTAAGCCTTCCCATACAGCCAGGTGTGGCTCCGCCCTCAGACCTCCTCCTGCCTCCCTCTCATCCCCTGTGGCCCCAGCCCAGGCTGCTCCTCTTCCTCAAAGTGGGCAGGGGCTGGGGTTGGGGCTTGGATGGACTGGCCGTGGTCTGGAGTGGCTGGGACTGGTGGTTGGGGTGCTCAGGCCACTCAGTACTCTGGGGCTGCCTGGGGCTCTGGGGCAGCCCGAGGGTGGGGCAGGCCAGCCGGAGTGGGGCCTCCCCGAATGGCAGTTCACACACCACACGTGGTCATGAGACAGGAGTCAAGGGTTGGCTAGGCCAGGATACCAGGTCAGAAAGAGAAGATAAACTGGGGTAACCATGAGTCAGATGCTAGGAGTCACGCTTGTCAGGATGCCAGGAACTCAAGCCACAGGAGCAGGAGGGAGCCCAGTCATTCAGATAGCTTCCTGTCATGTTGCTGGCTTAAGTAGGGACAGCAGGCCAATCAACCGCCCTGGGACTCTGTTGATTGGACTCAGCAGTTGAGCTTTACACTGGGGCTGGGCTTTATGGGTCCCAGGTAAGCAATTGTCAACAGGCTACCAGTTGGAGGGCTGGCGTGTGGCCACTCCCATGAACCCTGCAGACCCATGCTCGAGACCTGTGTGTCACAACACATCTGTTGAACGCACCCACTCCAGTATCTCCAAAATGTATTCAAGCCGATAAACTTATTGTGACAGAAGAGAAATAAAAATGTGCGTGGTTGATCTATAATTCTGAACAGTTTATTCCATACATTGGGACATGAAACACAGTGATTAGAAGAGGTAGGTTGGAGTCAAGAAGCCTAGCATGAAATCCTGACCCCAATGAAGCAAATGGCAAAATTCACATTCACTTCACTGGGGTGAGGATTTCAATCCTAGGCTCTATTCCTGACTCTGCCACTCACTTGCTGTCCTCCTGTAAGCTCCTCTGTGTTTCGGTTTCCCTAGCTGCAAAAACCTGGGAATGGCGATTACCCTTCTTGAGAAAGCATTTTAAGACCTTTGAATAAAATATCGGCATTGGATAAATGCAAATTATTATTACTACCTCCGTTTAATGCCCTTAGCTAAAGAAAACTTATGCTTTATTGTTGGGGGGAGCGTATGTAAAAGACCTGAAACGTTACAGAAAAAAAATCAAAATAACAATTATAACAACATCTGTTCCACAGGAGAGCGCATGTTCCTTCCGTATCATGGAGAATTTCTAGGCACCGCAGCGAGTTAGATTTTCTTAACAAGATATTTTTGGTGTAAAGTATTAATGAAAAGAAAATATTTTTCAGTTAGGAGATGAACCTTGTAGTAAAGTGTCACCCCCCCCCCCAAGCAATAGCTGGTTATTGATCTGGGAGCCAAAAAGAGATATTTTTTTTTTCAAAATAGGCCAGGAAAATATTTATTTTGGAGACACCCACTGCAGAAAAGACATATTTGAATGCTTGAACTTGGTGATATGGATTGTGAGAGCTTCAAAGCAAATTTTGCAGTAAGCCCTAAAGAAAGGTTTTATATGTGCCACAAAGCAGGCTTTCTAAACTGCTTAGCAAGCCTTGATCACATGGGTATGTTAATTTTAAAGTATATAAGAATATGATCAACTACAATTAAAGGGAGAAACCATTGAAAAGGATACATTTTGGGTTGAATCACTTCGGGAACCTGATTTCAAGATCTAGAATCAGGGAGCAGCATTCATCCAGCCATAGCAACTCCATTGATTTGATTGCACTTGTACAGGGGCGGCTCTAGACAAGCACGGTGTCATGCCGTGGGGGGTGCTCTGCCACTCGCCGGTCCCACGGCTCTGGTGGACCTCCCGCAGGCGTGCCTGCGGAGGGTCCGCTGGTCCCGTGGCTTCAGTGGAGCCGCGGGACCAGCGTGGGACCAGCGGACCCTCCGCAGGCATGCCGCCGAAGGCACCCTGCCTGCCGCCCTCCCAGCGACCAGCAGAACGCCCCACGCAGCATGCCTCCCCAAGCACGCGCTTGGTGGGCTGGGGCCTGGAGCCGCCCCTGCACTTGTGCCCACTTAGGCCAGTGACAACCTAGTGTAGTCTCTCTGAGTTTAGTTGGCAGGGGCTGGTCATGCTATAGAAGGTACACTCTGAATTCTGAGTTCAGAGACAAGCTTTCTCGTGTCTCTGAACAGCACCACTTACTAGCCAGTCCTGAATGGTGTCATTAATGGAGCACTGCTTAGCCTGAGGATAGTCATGGTAACGGCAGGAACCTAGCTAGCAGGAGAAAGTGTGATTATGTTTCAGAATATAGGGCCTGAATGAGGCCCCTTTGTACTACTCTGGCTGTGTATGCAAATATAACTTAGCCTACCAAAGTGGTGTCAAGGGGACCGTATGTAAATGAGAATCTGACCCATTATGTATAAATACGGATCTTTGCATACAAACTTTTTGCATAATGTATCCATTTGTCTTGCAGTTATTTGTGATGTGTGGGGAGGCTGATGTGTACATGTCCCTTAGAACTCATGGGGCAGAAGGGGAACAATGCTCTGAAGGACATCAAACTGTGATGCCATAACCACTAGCAGAAGCATGTTACACAGCTGGTGCCTTTGGGGGGCAGGGGATGGTCAGCAGAATTCTCTGCATCCAGTTTCCAGAAGTTCAGTTTTTCATATGATGTTATTGTGTGGTGAGAAAAATGATTTAATTCTTAATGGGTATATTCATGTAAGCAGGTGTCTTTCCCAGCCTGCTCTACAAACACACTGTTTAAAGTCCAAACTCAGCTCCTACCCCTTTCAAGTGATAAAAACAAACAGCCAAAAAATACAACTAAGATAAGAAACTGTAAAGAAAAGTTCTCCAGGGTTGTCTGCTTCTAGGGTTCCTCCCTCAGAACTGCTCAGCTCACAGACTAGATCCCCTCTCTCTTTCATGAACCATTCTACTCTCCCTTCTGTCCAGCTGTGATACGGAGCCCTCAGATGGGGGAGCAAGTCCACAGAGCCCCACCCTGCACAACCTTTCCCAGCATAATCAGCATCTATCAGTGGGGTTTTTCAGGCAATTCCTGTCAGCCTGTTACAGCTGGGTTGCAAAAGGCCTCCTGGTAGTTATCAAAGCACTCTCCTATCCTCTCTAGCTATTTCAAGAAGCACTGATTGTGTGGATCATGATGGTGGTGGTGATGATGATGATGATGATGATTATAATACGTTTGTTTTGCTGATGGCAAACTGACTGTCAGTTTGTGGCAGAAAAAGGCTAGGCTAAAGCCAGTAAGTATTTCTCTATAGTGTGTTGGATGGATTTAAAAGGCAGAATGTGTATACTGAAGTGGGCTGTGACAGTGAACAGAATCCATTCATTGCAAAGGAATATGCTGACTTAAGAAAAGAGGTTCTTTGACTTTACTGTACCTTGAGAGAATCTCCTCAGCTCTAATTTGCTCCTACTTGGAGCGTAGCTGTGATCTCTGAATTTATCAGCCATGTCTTTCCCTTCTTCTACAGGAGGAGAATATAATGAGTGTTTTTATGGGGAGAAACCCTAAATCTAGGGAATGCTTTGCAGCCTGGGCCTGTACATGTTGTCACTACTCCTTGCAGTGCTCAGTATAGCAATCACATTACACAGCTAATCTGTGGGAATGTGTAGTGGGGTGATCACCTGCTCCAGCCCTGAAGGGCTTAAAACAGCTCTTGGCAAATGCTAGGGTAGGGGAAACCTGGGCTGATTGGGGAAGTAGCTACAGCTGGGACCATGCCCTAATCAGGCCTCAACTGGCCCTATATAAGAGGCTGAGAAGCAGGCACTCAGCAGTCTCTCTTTAGCTGTAGAGGGAATTAAGTCTGGTGGTAGGGAGCTAGAGACAGGGCACCTGAGTGGAGCAGGGCTGTGGAAAGGTAGAGGAGCTTGGGAGCTCTAGCCTGGAAAGCCCCAGGCTGTGTCCTAGCAGAAGACCAAGGGGTACTGGGGGTTGCAGAGGGCAGCCTAGGTCCAAACCCAACCTTGCTGGTTATGAGTAGGCTGATACAGCAGTCTGCCCCAGGGTGTGGAGGCTAGACAATGACTGGCAGTAGCCTTATACTGAAGCAAGATGGAGATAGTGGGTGGGGGTTCCCTGTGGAGGGGAGACCCTGAGAGTGAGGGATTATTGCCTGCAAGTAGTACCCAAGACAATGGGGCACTGGGTCTGGGAGGGACATGGGGGACCAAGCAGCAGCAGGATACTGGCCTGCAGAGGGTGCACCAAGGCTGGCAGAGATAATTCCTGGAAGAGACCAGCAGGAGGCACTGCAGGGGTGAGCCCACACACTTAGAGAATCACTTACAGCATAGAAATAACCTAAAACACGGGGAGGCAACCTATGGCATGTGTGCTGAATGTGGCACCCAAGCTGATTTTCAGTGGCATTCACTGTTCTGGAGGGCTCTGCATTTTAATTTAATTTTAAATGAAGTTTCTTAAATATGTTTAAAAACCTTATTTATTTTACATACAACAATAGTTTAAGTATACATTATAGACTTATAGAAAGAGACCTTCTAAAATGTATTACTGGCTTGTGAAAACTTAAATTAGAGTGAATAAATGAAGACTTGGCACAGCACTTCTGAAAGGTTGCCAACCCCTGACCTAAAATAACAGCAATTATTCATTATTATAAAAAATAATTCAGCTATGTGAACAAGCCCCGCAGTTCATCAGTCCATATCTATCCAGCAAAGCACTTTAAATACATCGTTAATTTAAGGCATGTGGTTTTGTGTCATTGACTTCAATAGGACTTTAACATATGCTTTAAGGTAAGGAGGAGGCCTAATGATTTTGCTGGGGTGGGGTGGAGTTAAGCATGTACTCCCTCCTGCACCCCAACCCCCTGCATTGAGCCCCCTCCTGCACTCCTCCTTGCACCCCTGCCCTGAGCCCCCTCTTGCACCCCACACTCCCTCCTGCACCCCAACCCCCTGCCCCAGTCTTACATTCATGGCCCTGCATGCAATTTCTCCACCTAGATGTGGCCCTTGGGCCAAAAAGCTTGCCCATCCCTGAACTAGACATTCCTGTTAACTTCGGGCATCCAACTGGATGATACCCACTTTGTTTTAATAGAAACATGGAAGTCTAGCAGTGACTTGCTCTGTACTATCTAGCCTCCCTCAGTCACAGCTTGAATAGATGGTGCTTTTGGAAATATTTCGTTGAACCCAGTCTGGATTAAAGAGCAGAGCTGGCAAGGAATTATCCTCCCTTTGGTGTGATCCCTGACGCAGGACACACTGTTTTCAAAACACTGATAATGAAACCATTTATATTTTTGGATGCTCTGCAGGGTACAATGCAGTAAGTCAAAATAAATCATGGCATAATACATCTGTTACAAATGACAGCCAATGTGCCAAATGTCAAGGTTGCTTGTTTTGATTAATCAATGACAATTACTAGCCTTGGTAAGACTATTTGTGAAACGCTGACTAATTTTTAGTCATTTCACGCAACCTGTCCAAGACTGGGACTTGGGCAGGGGTTATGCCTAGTGGTTGGAGCAAGAGTCTGTTGACAGAGCCAAGAGTCAGAACCAGGTTACCTGGAGTGAGGCAAGGCTGGGGCCAAGCAGGAGCTATCGCAGCCACAGGCAAATGCTTAGAGAAGCCACTAGCTGTTACTGGGTTTAAGAGATGGTCTCTGCTGATTCTTCCCATCAGTCAGGCAGCCTACTGCAGGCCAGGTGTGCTCTTTATGTTGCCCAGAGACTGACTTTGCTGCAGGCCCTTATTCTTGGCACAACCACAGGGCCGCCCAGAGGGTTCAGGGGACATGGGGCAAAGCGGGGGAGCTGCGGCACTTGTACTCACCTGGCGGTGGTCTGGGTCTTATACCCACCTGGCGAAGACCCAGAGCGACTGAAAGATCCCCCGCTGCCAAAGACCTGGACCACTCTGGCGCCTGGGGCAAATTGCCCCACTTTTCCCCCCCTCTGGGTGGCCGTGCATAACCAGTGCATATGTGCAATGGATTAGATGTTTTGAAGTTGTGGAACAGTAAGGACTATTTAGGGCAAGCTCTATCTTGCTCAGTAAGGTACTACTCAGTGTGTGTGTGTAAAGGTGATAGGATGTGTCCCTTTAGTGAAGAAATATTAAATCGCTTCCCCCTATTTTTAAATTTCCAATTAATTTGGTATGCCTGATAAATTGGAAATACATGTGTTTGAAGTCCCATGGCAACAGAACAGCTACAGCATGTAGCACTCCATAGTGAGAGGTTCACTCTGCAAACACCCCTTTCCAATATGCTTCACTTGTGACCTGATGGAAACCATCTCTGTGAGGAGATGACCCACTGAGGCATAAAGATGTTCAGTGACGTGCCCAGAGTCACAGAGAGAGTCTGTGGCAGAGCATTGCATTGAAACCAGATTACCTGAGTCCCAGTCCACTTCCTTAACCACAGGCCATTTTTCCTGCTCTACAATCGGACATAACTGGGTACCTGTTGCAAAATAAGTCTTCACTGCAGGATCACTCTATTAAATTCATCCATCCTTGTAAAAGCTTTCTTCACTGCATAGAATGTGTTAATCAGGTTCAAAGTATTACCGTCTCATCAACAGCCACTAGTTAGAAAGCCTCATGAAAATGAGGTAGAAATTCATAGGGGAACAACTTCAAAAGTCATGCAAAATTAGTTTTCGATAAGGTTTTGGGGAGCTTATCATATGCTGTATAATTTGACAACTTGAATCTCACTGTTTCTGTAATTAATATTGCTGGATGCTGCCTATTCAGAGGGATGTTAATCATAATAATGCAAATGGAAGTATTATTGCAGCTATGCATCAGCCTTCATGTTTCAAATTGAGCTAAAGGTTCAATATTCAACAGCCTTCTCTATGGAGCATTCACATTGTATGGGTAGATGAATGTGCACCAAAGGTAAAATAACTGAATTAATATGAGGCAGAAGAATGTGTCTGGCTCATAGCTTTCCATTTTCCCATTTTGCTGTAAGGTCCTGATTGTTCAGGCTTTTTAAACCCCCAATAAATTATTGCAATACGTTTGCTAATTATGTTATACCGAAGTTCTATGCAGTATTAAATTGCAGCAGTGATGGATTTAGATGAAATTTCTTATGCTTATTTTTAGTGATTCAAAGAGAGTTCAGCTCTAGCTAGGCCTCATTTGCAAGTCTAGAGGAAAAAGACATGCATAATCATTTCCCCATTTGGGTGGTGATATTGTTCGTAAACATGGTGTCCTATATGTCTTTCAGTGCTTAGTGTGTTATTGAAGAGGGCAGAAGCTACTACAATTCAGATTAATTGTGGTGTGTGTTTAAAAAAAAAAAAAATCATTTGTGAAATTGGGTTCTGCAAACACCCTCTAATAGTATTCAGGCACTGCTCTTTTTAATTCTCTCCATGTTCTGTTGTTCTCTCTTTTAACCCATGATTTTTTTTTTCTGTCATAGTTGATGCTGCTTAATGGCTGGTTCTTTTTTTGGCTTGCATGGTTTGTTTTTTTTCCCTGCTGGTTCTTATTAAGCTGCATGTGATCTTAGAGTTTCTAAGAATATTTCAGAGCTGATTAAGAAGCTTCAGTTAACATTTCTGCAAGAAAACAACCCAAAGATGAAAAGATTGCTCTAGAAATTTTAATGCTCAGCCCTTTGCCCATTACCTGAAAGGACCTTTTTCTGTAGTCACTGTTAGTGGCCACACTCACTCCATGATTTCTGGGGTTATCCTGCAAATGGACAGAATGATCCATACCTTTGGGGGGGCTCAAATACTACTTCTCTCATAGTATCAGCACATCATGATGCTGTCACCATGGACAGGAAGTGTTTCTGATTGGTGTAACTGTGGACTTTTACACACTGCTGGCTGATGGAGAGAGGTAGCACGGCCCAGTGGTTAGAACACTATCTTAGGACGTACAAGACCCAGGTTCAAGTCTACGTGCTGCCACAAATATCCTGTATGATGCTGGGCAAGTTCCTCAAGGCTAGATTCATGAAAGCATTTAAGCACCGCTTACACTCTCCATAGGATCCCTCACTTGCTGCATGCATCTACATCCCCATAGGTGCCCACTCCCCTGGGATTTGGGAGACCTGAATCCCCACTGTGCCTGATTTGGGAACCCAGCTCTCCCAAGTGAGTGCTGAGACCAGAGTCAATCTTTCACTTTTTCTCTCTGCAGCCCGGTGAATATTTAATTTATACAGAGTAGAACAGCTCCAATCGGAAAGGCTGCGAGAGACCCACTCCAGAATAGCCAATAGCCCTGTGGTTACAGCACACTCCTATAAAGTGGGAGTCCTGTGTTCAAATCCCTGCTCCAAATCAGGCAGAGTGAGGATTTAAAAATGGGTCTCCTACCTCCCAGCCGAGCATCCTGACCACTGAGCTATTTGCTATCCTTGGTTGGAGGATGTTGCTCTGGTTTTCCAGAGGAAGGGCTGACCAGGCATAGGTGCCTAAATCCAGGAGAGGGCTCATGACTGAGAATTGCAAGCAGAGATAGGTGCCTCCCTAGTCCATATCAATGGGAGTTAGGACCCAGATCCACAGGTGTCCAAATCCTGCCTCTTTCCTCAGCATTTCCTACTGACTAGCTTAGGCTTGCTGGCTTCTGAGAATCCTCTCTTAGATACAAAACTCTCTCCATACAATGCACAATGTTAGCCATTATCTTCCTCACCACCATCATCTTCCTCATTTTCACCAGTGGCCATCATTCTGGCCCCTCATGAGGGCTACATCTCTCTCTCCTCCTGCTCACAGGATGGGATGCCACTTTTTTAATGTTACACTGATGTTACCTATGTCTAACGCTTATTCAGCAGCGGTTTCTCGCCTCTTCCTTATTTGCATTTCCTCCCCTTACCAGTGTTGAGGTGTCCTCTGACTGGTTAGTATATTTATGATTTCACCCCATTATCATATATGTCAGTGTGTTGCCATGGCACCCTGATGCTCGGATGTTCTGTCCAAAACCTTCCAGAAGCTGATGTGTGTGTGTTTCTGTGGTTGGCTGATGTCATTATGGACAAAATTCCCACCTACGCTCTACTTCCAGTTCCCCAAAACTTAGGGGTTACCTAAATTTATCTAGACCAAAGAGCATAACGCTTGAGGCCTAGGAAAACTGATGGAGCCAATGTCTTACAGGATGCAGGTCTGTAGGTTCCTTGCATTACTGTTAACTATAATAAAGCAGAATATAATACAAAGCAGTGAATGTAATAGAGGTAAGCTGGCCCACCAGGCTACAAGCACCTCACTTCCACATCTGTACAATAGGGATAATAACATTTTCTTTCCACAGATGGGTATTGTGAGGATTGCCACATTAAAAATATAGAGACTTTCAGATGTTGTGGTGATGGACATCATATAAATACATTAGATACTCTGCTCCTGACAAAGGAGAGAGCTCAGTTTGATCACAGCTCCTTTTATCAAGATTGCTCAGTGGGGCATTCCTGTGGCTAATGGCCTCTTCTTCTTTTGTTTTGGCTCGTTCTGAAATGAGCACCGAAGATAGAGGAGGTCTCAAGATTATTAATTCAGATTGCCTTAGATAGGGACCCTGCAATGATGTTGATTAAAAACCATCTGAAGGGATGCAAGCAAAGGATAATAATACATGAAAATGTATCAGATTGTAGGAGAAGTAATGCTAAATACACCCAACCAACAAAAGGCAGGGATAGACTGGGAAGGAGAAATGTCGAAAGAGAACTCAGCATACATAAACTGGAGGAGAGTGCAGGAGGGAGTAGGGGAACCATTCCGGTGTGTCCTCTGCACCTTTGATGGTCAGAGTGTCATGGACACTAAGTTTGAAATAAGTTTGCAGTGTGATACAGCAACATAAAAAGGCCAATGTAGTTTTGGTCTGTATATGCAGCGGCATTTTGTCACAGAGAAGGGATGTGAAAGCTTGTCTGTATAGTGATCTGGTGCCACATACTTGGAATATTGCACTTGGTTTGGTGCACCCTGTAACCAGCGAAGAGAGCTCCAGGGGAGACAAAATTTACAAAGGTGAAATGAGTGTAACCAGTAAGGAGGGAATGGAATTACTTAGTGGGTAAATAGGGATCTATCTCAGTGAATGGAATTGGATTAAAAAGGTTTGAATAGGCTGATTATAAGAAAAAAAAATCTTCGAACTATTAACTTCTGAAATTGTCTTCTGTGAGAAGGAATGGTTACCACATTGCTTAAGACAGAGACTGGAACCAACACTTGGTACTTTACAGAGCTGTCCTCCATTGGCCATGGACTAACTGGTCTTTTCCATCTTTAATGTGTGTAATCCTTTAAGAAAAGGTCTGCTCTTAACCCTTGGTTTCCCACGTAACGTATTAACTGCTAGGGACTTTATGTTGTGTACATGACAAACACATTCAATCTAGTGTAATCCCAGCAGCAACATTCATACCAAACAGTTGTGTTAGCAAAGGAGACTGATGTTATATGAGTCAGTTGGCTCATAAGTAGCTATTTCTAATTCTTGGTTTGTATAGGATTAATTTTTTTTTTTTTTAAATGACCAATTTCTTTTTCTGTGTACATCTTTCAACAGGTAGACTGAGCTTAGCACATGTCCAGGTTAAAATTGCATTCTTCAAGGAGTATTTGATGGATTATTCCTAGATACTTCAAAAAGGTAAATTAAAAAGTGAGTGTTAATTCCTTTATTTCGGGGGAGGGGGATTATTAAAGTGTGTTACTGTTTGAAATGAAATAATGCTATTTAACTGTAATATTTCTCATTTTCTGGTGATAGGGTTTACAAATGCCTCTAATCAGAAAAGGGGGAAACATGAGCAGTTTTGCTACTTTCTCTTGGGTCAGTCTATAAACTGATGAAAAGAGGAACAATATTTTTGTAAGGTTTGTAGTGAATGAGACAAATCCAGAAGCCTTTCTTCAGTGTCAGTCCTTACTCAGGCAAAAATGTCACTGACTTGAATGGAATTTTGGCTGAGTAAATAGGAAGTCAAAATTAAGTGAAGACTTTAGAGTTGTGCCCAATCCTGTTTCTAAACTCTCTCAAGTCCTCCATATCTCCTGATGTTCAGCATCTCGCAGGAAATGCTCAGTAAGTTGCAGGATTGGGCCGTTAGGTCGTCTTGTTCCTCCTCGTGCTCTGTCAGTGTGATTCCAACTGTACAAATACCAGCCTGTACAAATGGAGTACTTGGCTCTCCATGCCTCTGCAATCCTTGGACTCTATGGGAAAAATCCTGGCCCACTGAAAGAGAGAAAATTCCATGGGACCAGGCACACACGCTCCCTCTCTCCCCATTATTTATGGTTTGGAAACACTTTGAATTGGGATGGGGGCCCTATCGTGCTCGGCGCTGTACACAAGCATAATGCAAAGACAGTCCTTAACCCAAATACCTTAAAAGGTAAATAATCATGAAAGGCCTCTCCCCTGAGACTGACAGCAAAGGTGCTAGTTCTGGTCATGGTGTATGACAATTCCAGTCAGAACTGTGCTGAAGGAACCCACCCATTTAACCAACAATGATGATAACCTGAGAGGACTGCTGGCCTTACCTAGATAAGACCCCATAACCAAGAGCTGTAAGGCTCTGTAGCACGTTAATGCCTTGTACCATCCAGGCCCCTAGACAGCTATTAAAGTCAGATTTGTCAGTGCTAGCTAAATATAAGTGGATGAGATGGCCACACTAGAGTGTTTCATATCTCGTTTCTTTGGAAACCACACACTCAGCAATGACCTTCACAGTGTACCAGACAATACTGGGGAGGAGGAGCTCTGAAGTACTTAACATACTTTTTGTGAGTCCATCTGCTGAGAGAAGGATCCTTTTGAGAAGAAGGATGGTCTTAGAGTTGAGACCCTAAAGTGGGACTCAGGAGAGCTGGGTTCAGTTCTCAACCCTGTTACAAAGTTCCTGCCTGGGCAGTCACTCTGTGCCTCAAGTGGGGATCATAATACTTCCTTTCACTGTTTCTCAGTTTTGTCTATTTAGATGGTAAGACCTTTGCAGCAGAGAATGTCTTTCGCTATGTATATGTACAACATCTAACACAACAGGATTCTGATCTTGGTTAAGGCCTCTAGGTGCTTCTATAATACAAATGATACATAAACAATCACCTAAACCTGCTAAGTCTCTGTTGGACCGATAAATGAGAAGACCAAAATACCTATAAATAAAGTACAAGTATGGGGTGTGGGTAGTGGTTGCAAAACTTGTCATGCAGAATACAAAGTGACGTTCAAATGAAACTAATGCAGAGTTACATTGACTTATAAGATATAATGGAAATGATGAGTGAACACCAGTGTTTTAATCACCTGCGCAGTACAGCTACTGAATATAAATAACAGGCAGCTGTCTCACAGAACTGATCACTTTCACTGGCAGATTATGGCCAGGATTGTTCATTATTCATTCTTTGGGGAGGCACCCCTTTCTGGTATAAGGAATCCATTTGTTTCCCTCTGTAATAACACTGGTTACAATGAATTAATTTGGCACTCAGAGGCTGTCTCATATATATATTCATGTGTCTATCCCATTGAAATTAATTATAAAACATGATGGATCATATTACTGGGAAGCCCATTGGTTAGGAAGAGTTGAATCCAGGTATCTCCTGCCTCCTAGAAGTGCAGTTAGGTTTCAGAAAGCCAATGTCCCTGAAGGATCTAAATGGAGAGAGAACAATTATCAGAAAAACAAGGAGTTTTATTTTCTATCCATGATGCATAAAATGGAACAGCCTAACGAGGCAGCAGACTATAGCAGACTGAAAGGGTGTGTGGGGGAGTCTCTAAAAACCATGCAAGCTTTAAGTTAACATTTCCTAAGTTCTTTTGGGCAGGTAACGTTACATAAACTGTGTTCGCAAGATCTGTGTAAATTCAGGGCACTTCCACAGAGAGGGTTTGTACTGGTGACAAATTCTTATTTTTGAATATAATCTGAATGTTCCAAGCAGAACAGAAAGGGATGGTAGCCACCTACTATATCTAACCACATGTTTATTTACTGACCCCGTTAATGCTGGTAGCCAATCTGATTAGTAAAACTTTGGTTAAATGACCAGTGCTATGCCCTAACTTTGCATGTGCTGTGGTTAGTGATAAAACGGCTGCTGTCTTCATTGAAAGTAGGATTGGATCCTTCACATTGTGCTGTTACCCTCTATAAAGGGGCTCACTCACGGCAGGAGCAACTCTTTGTGCCCAGATGAGGTGTAGCAACTGTCTGCCCGTGTGGTGGCCCTGCCAATGTTGTTCCGTTGCTACAGTGGTCTCTCTTCCAGCAGCTTGTCCCTCTGACCAGGTCACACTTTGCTACCTGGAAGAGGTGGGCTAGAGAGTCCAACCCAGCTATAGTCCAATGGTCTTCTGGTAGGTCATCTGTCTGTCTCTGGGCTCCGTGGTCCTTACACCTGTAACTTTAGCACTCTGGTGGCCAAGGTGGAGTCTGCTCTGCAGGCAGCTCTGGCCAAGAGAAGGCATGTGCAGGAACACAGCAGGGAAAGTCCCTTCCACCCCAGGGGCACCTGTTTCAAACCTGCCAATGTGAACATGCACATGGTGCATGTGCACACACACAGAAGAGTACAATGAAACAACAAGAGGAAATATGGGGGGAGCGGTAAAACAGGGTTGCATTCAATACACGGCCCCACAGGCCCAGTGGTACCACAGTCTGGAGCAATGAGTTCAGGAGTCCTGGGCAGAGTTCCAATCCAGGGATGAGTCTTGGTGCCAGTAAACTTTCCCCAACAAATCCCTCCGGTGCCCTTTTCTGCCACTTTCTGCAAAGCCACACAGAGTGACAACCTCCCCCCTTATTCCCATTGCAAAGTCACAAGACCCAGTAATCACAGCTCTGGGCAGCAGTGATACTGGGTCCAGCTCCAGTCCGTTCTTCTCGGGAGATTCCTCCCTGGCACAGTGCTCTTCCTGGCTCCTGTCCTGTCCCCTATCTACTGCTCCATCCTTCCTGCTTCAGGCAGATTCTTGGCTGCTTTACTCTGTGAGGGCCTGCGGGCTGCAGCCCGTCTGTCTGAACTAGACACATACCCTCTTGCTCTCCCCTCTCTCTCTGCTTCCCCCCGCCCCCACAGTACTTCCTTCTGGAACAATCAGCATTCCCCCCTCAACCCACCAGGAAAAAGATTTAAAGGGCCATGCTCTCTGAACCCCAAGGGGGTTACACATCCCTTCCCTCAGGGGTTCTTCCCCCACAACCACCTTCCTTGGTGGCTGATATGGGCTCACCCTCTACTCTGGGTTCCAGCCCAGGGACCCTATTGCTGGCAGCTAAGGTCTGCTCCCTCACATGCCCCCTCTACTCTCAACTTCTTAATTTTATGTAAACTCACCTGCTCCTGCCCTGCTCGGCCACCTGACCAGTTAAGCCAGGCGCGCGCTCTCTCTCCGGGTATAGCCACACATTAATTGGCCTCGCAGGCCCACGTTAACTCCTTGAGGGCCCATGTGGGGTACACATCCCATCACGCCCTGTAGCACGCACCAAGGAGTAGCAGACAGAGTCTGAACAGTGATCTCCTGGGGGGCTGGCTGGCTCCCTGAAGTCTCCCATAAGGGAAACTGAGGACATCTCCCCACATTATCTCCTGCTGGGGAATGGAGACAACTGCCCCTCCAGTTCTTCTGACTGGGGAGACTTGCTGCCTGGCCCTTTGCGTGCATCTTCCCAATATCACCATC
Organism: Chelonoidis abingdonii; assembly: GCF_003597395.2. Lineage (NCBI taxonomy): Eukaryota > Metazoa > Chordata > Testudines > Testudinidae > Chelonoidis > Chelonoidis abingdonii. Next base: position 357,754,281 of record NC_133769.1, read on the forward strand.
TCAAGAGGATGCCCCTCTCAACACCACCCAAAGGCAAGAGGTACTGGCGAGTCCACTCTGCTAGCCAGCAAAGAGCTAGTGGGAGGAAATCTTTGTTCACTGGATCCTTATAGTGGTCAAGACTATAGCACATAAAAACATGTAAGGATAGTGTGACAAAGTCAGTCCTGACAGAGAGATGTGTGGTGGAGGGCAAATATATCAGCCCTAGAATGGTGAAGCCTTATTCCCTGTGAGCTGTAAGAGAGTTGCCTCATGTTAACTAAAGATTCGTGCGGCCAGTTAAAGGCTGCCTGTGACCTTTAAAAACCCCTTTTCTGATGAGACAGAGGAGGAGAAAGATGAGATACAAGCAGCAGCAAAGAAAGGCTTCCCCTGGTAGAAGGCTGAGTGCCCTCCCTATATGGAAAGAAACTAAGTTAACGGCTGCTTGGCAAAGGACTAGCAACTAGGAGTGAGTGTGGTAGGGTATCACCCCAGGGAGGAGCGGGGAAGAAGTATTTCTGTTTGCACTGTGAGTTTGGGGCTGGTTTGTTTTGCTTAAGAGAACTTCTTGGGCCTACCCTGAGGCCCACCATGTAAATAAGGAAAAATAAAACCAGAGTGAAAAACCCTCTGGAGTCAGACTGATTTACTCCAGGCCCTCACCGCCCAAGGGAGAAATGCTGAGCCCAGCAAGGCGAAGGAGGTACCCAGCCGCGACAGTAAAATGAATAGAAGTTTACTACAGTTGTCCCTGGAGACAAAAGGAAAATATCTTTAGGTAAATAGGGTTCCTTCTGTTGTAGGGTGACCAGATGTCCCATTTTTAAAGGGACAGTCCCATTTTTGGAGGACTTTTTCTTATATAGGCGTCTATTACCCCTCCCACCCCATCCCATTTTTTCACAATTGCTATCTGGTCACCCTATTCCATTGTGCGTTTTGGCCAATATGTTCACACTTGGATGTCGAAGGTTAAGGAACTAAATGGAAGTAGCCTGCTTTTTCGAGGTGCTCCTATGGATGTCAGCGGGAGTCGTGATACACCTCTGAAAATCAGGCCGCTTTTATTAAGGTTCCAAAATATGGATTTAAAGTTAAGCACTTATGTTTGAAAGTGTTTGGGCATTGCTCTTAGCCTTTCCACCACATATCGTGCCACAATCTTTGGAATGGATTTCCTCCTGGAGTAACATTTTACTGTCATTGGAAGCAGCCAGTATTTATTCTGTTTATAGCTACCTGTTTTGAGAGGATTTTGCTCTCATCTCATGGTAACTAGATTTATTTGGTTTTGTGGTACTTGTGTTAGATTTAAGTAAGTTGTTTTAGCTACATTCGCCTTTGTCTGGCTAAAAGAAATTAGAAACTGCTACTGGCTGGCTAGGAATGTTTTACACCTTATCACTTTTGTTCTCCATCTTTCCACACAGACCCATCCCACACGGTTCCCACCTTTGTTTATCTCATCCACTTGTCATTGTCTTTTTGCATTGTAAGCACTTTGGGATAAGATATGTTTGTACAGCCCCTAGCACATTCAGGTCCTGATCTCTTTCAGCCATTACAGCAATATAAACAATAATAGAAAAGTGTGTTCTCTTCTCAGGCACCTTGTCCTGATCCAACATTTAAAGATATATTGATTAAAAAAATGTTCTATTTATTATAGTCAATATATCAGCCCGTGTTAGTTAAGCATTAATTAATAGCAGCAGAATGTCCTATGTCACCTTATAGACTAACAGATGTATTGAAGTATGAGCTTTCTTGGGTGAATACCCACTTCGTCGGGTGCCGACAAAGTGAGTATTCACCCATGAAAGCTCATGCTCCAATACATCTGTTAGTCTAAGGTGACACAGGACATTCTGCTGCTTTTACAGATCCAGACTAACACGGCTACCCCTCTGATACTTGACATTAATTAATAGTGCTTCTTTCTGTGATGCTCTTGGCCGTCATTTCTCCACAATAATTTCTGCTGTTTGTCTCATGATAGTTAGAGAAGACTGAAATAAGCTTGTCTTCTTGACTACTAAAGTCTTTTTTTTTTTTTTTTTTTTTGGCTGTCAAGTAGATCAGTCTCCATATTCCTTTCCGTCCTCTTAGAAGAAATTGACAAAATGATCGGAATGATGTAACTGATCATTTGATAAAACAGTATAAAAACCAGAAGGAAGAAAGGAGAGAGAGAAATCCATTTGTACATTGTCAGTCAATCACTTTCTTGGTGTTCAGGTTTCTAAGTGAATTTGAGTGCTATCTCATGGACACATCAGATTTTGTTTTTCTTTTACCACTTTGTGGCAAGCCTCTTTTAATATAAGTTGTCATCTCTCCTATTATGACAAGGAAAGAATGTGATTTCACACCCTGCAATAACTGACATGACAGTGAGGCTGAGGCAAAGATCCAGTGGTTACACTGTTTGGAAAAAGAGAGAACGTTATCTTAGAGTGTAGGCAATAGACTTGCTGCATTAAACTGCATATGTTACTCCATGTTAATGCACAGGAAGTATCCAAGTGGAACCTTCACTTCAGAGTAACATTTACCTTGGCTCCTGTTAGGCTTAATAATACACTGCAGTTCCATATCAGTTTCCCTCTGAGGATCTGAGTGTTTGGTGAACATTAATGAGTTAAGCCTCACAAACACTTTGGTGAAATAGGGAAACGTTACTATCCCAATTTCACAAATGGCGATACTGCAGCGCAGGTGCCCAAAGTCACACGTGAGGCTTGTAGCAGACCTGATAATATAACTCCATTTTCTGTACTCCCATCCTTTGCTTTAGCCAAAAAATCTTTCCTGTGGGCTTTACCTTTAAGAAACCTGATAGTGGCCCACACTAGAAAGTGAAGCTGGTGGATCCAGTGCATTGCAGTGATGGCTAGTGGTCACCAGATACCACGGTGGTGAGCACCCTGTAAATAGATAGAGACACAGCTGTTGTACCCCTTCCCCATTCCCTTTCTTGCTCTCATATTCAGAACTGTGTAGCTGTTTTCCACAGGATACCCATGTGTAATTCCTGTTAGCATTGTAGCATGCTCACAGGGCAGAGTCAAGTCTGAACTCCATTGTAAGGCAGCCAAAGATAATGTTTGTTTATGTTTCCAGATGTAGACTGAGAACCAGTAGTTCTTTCTCGCTCTCTACCTCTGATTGACTAATACAGCCCCTGGTGCCTTGTGCCACCCCCAAAGGGTCTCTGCAAGCCCTGGCTTGTAATAGGCAGTCTTGGTGTGGATCGCTGACTTCATTATGGGTCTCAGTGGGAGCTATGTGTATGCATCCAGGGAAGATTTTGATCCCTTTTTGCTTTTGCCTGTCTGTGTCAAGGCAAACACATCCTGGTCATGATGGAGCATTTCAAAGGCTCTGTCTGACACAGGCTAGACTTGATTTAATTTAGCGCTCTAATTAGATGTTGACTAATGGGGTGGGGGGGGGAATTCTTTGGGGCAGATGGGCATCAATGACCAATGAGAGCCTGAAATGTTTCAGTACAAAGGAGACTGGGCTTCTTGATTTTATATTAATGATAGTTTTTTATATGTATGTGACCCTGTTCTAGACAAGACTGCTAGGGACGTGGACTTTCTGTATGTTTAAGGAGCGTGTCTTCACTCAATATCATTTGGTAAAATACTGTAGTTGGAAATGCAAGGCAATTTCGGGGCAATAACAGAGGTGTTCATCGTAAATGCAGAGGATTAATATTCAAACTTAATGAGGATAAGATGTAGGATCTGTCGCTAGCTGGTTTTGGATGGGCCTTCTTGGGAACAGTCTAATAAAACACTTAAGCATGTGTTGAAATTTAAGCACGTGAGTACTTCTGCTGATTTCATTGGGATTACTCACATGCTTAGAGTTAGGCTGTGGTTTCATTTAATCCTATGCTTATCTTGCTGACCAATATTGTCATTGTTTCCTTATACTCCCACATCTCTTTGTCTGTATCCATCTGTTGCATCTTGTCCTGCACTTACACTGTGACCTTTTTGAGTCAGGGACTGTCTGTTCTGTGTTTGCACAGTGCCCAGCTCGATAGGGACATGGTCCGTGAATGAGACTCCTAGGTGGTACGACAATACAAATAAAAAATCAACTGATGATTTAAAAAAAAAAAAAAAAGCTTTTGCTAGGCTGGAACGAGGCTGCTAACCGTAAATCAGCTAAGGTCAATTGCACGTTGAGGTTGATGGAGCCACTCACCTGCTTAAATTCTTTGCTGGGTTGGGGCCCAGAGGGATGTTATATTTAAGGATAACAGACATAGTGAGAATTTCACTTGCGCCGGTATAAATGGAGAATAACACCACTGAGTGAAGTGGAGTTACCTTGTTTTAAAACTAGTCAATAAAAATCATGACTAGTGTGGAGAAAGTAAATAAGGAAATGTTCTTTACTCCTTCTCATAACACAGGAACTAGGAGTCACCAAATGAAATTAACAGGCAGCAGGTTTAAAACAAACAAAAGGAAATATTTCTTCACACAATGCACAGTCAACCTGTGGAATTCTTGGCCAGAGGATGTGGTGAAGGCCAAGACTATAACAGGATTCAAAAAAGAACTAGATAAGTTCACGGAGGATAGGTCCATCCATGGCTATTAGCCAGGATGGGCAAAGATGGTGTCCCTAGCCTCTGTTTGCCAGAAGCTGGGAATGGGCAACAGGGGATGGATCACTTGATAATTACCTGTTCTCTTCACTCCCTCTGGGGCACCTAGCATTGGCCACTTTGGACGACAGGATATGGGGCTAGATGAACCTTTGGTCTAACCCAGTATGGCCATTCTTATGTTCTTATGGGCAGCTGTGGGGAGCTGTGGACCTCCACCTGACCTGGTCAGGAGTCCTGGGGGCGGGAAATCTACAGGGCCTCCCATCCAGCTGTGGCTTCTGGCTTGGCCGGGCGCAGGGCCTCAGGGAAAAGAGGAGGGGTAGGGTTGAGGCTACTTTGGGGCCAGGGGTCCTTGGCCCCCACTTTTGGGAAGGCTCCACCACCCGTGGTGTCAGAGAAGAACCATTGTTTTAATATTTTTGTCCAATTGGTAGCTGATTCAGCTACAGAAAGAACCATGCTGAACTCAAATTTAACCCAAACTTTAAAATAAATAAATAAATAAATAAAAAGTTGGATGAGTTTTAAAGAAATTAATAATAATCTCACATCTGAGCACTTCTTAGTTCCAGACAGACCCCAGACAGCCAAGGAATATGAGGAGCCCAGCTAGAAGCAGGGTATGCCAATCATCACTGTGAGATCAGCCCCATTCCACAGATTCTCAAGGTTTGAAGTACTGATCTGAACTGAAGTGAAGTTTGCCCACTGACCATAAAGCAATCCTCACACTGAAGCCTAAGCCCCACCACCCAGGGCAGTGGGGCTCAGGTTTTGCCCCCCTCCCTCCCAGAGTGGCGGGGCTTGGGTGGTCTCAGGCTTCAGTCCTCCCTCTCCCAGGGTCGTTCAGTAATTTTTGTTGTCAAAAGGGGGCAGGGTGCAAAGAAGTTTGAGAACCCCTGAGTTAGAACAATTCGTTTTCCAGAAGAATCACTAGCAATGTACTGAGTGAGTGTGAGAGTGAAGACTACAGTTGCCAGTGGCAGAATTCAAATTCTTTTGGAGTAAGTCTAGAGTTTTACATCTTCATTTTCAGTTGTCCACCAGTGTAAGATGAAAATGCAATAAGCACCACATTCTCGTCGCATCACTGCAAGGTGAAAATGCAATAAGCACCACATTCGCATCGTACCAGTGAAAGGTAAAGCTAGACTTTTAGGAGATTTTTCTACTTGCTAGAAAGTTTTGTTTTTCTTTCAGTCTCGCTGAGGATAGTAGAATGCTGGCAGTCTTTAAGTAGCTTTATACTGAGAGGTGATAAATTCTGCTGATTGCCACAGCTACTTAGTACATAAGGCTCATATTGAGCACAGATTATGCACAGGCCCATGTATGGGTAATGCAGAGTTGCAGTAGCCCAAGAGGAGTTCCAGGTGGGGCTTCTCCTCATTGGGTTTCTGGGTGTACAGGTGGAGTGTGCTTGCTCTTAGAGTATAGGTACAGCAGTTATACTTAGGATGGGGCTGCAATGAGGGGAAGGACTCTTTGGATCTTCCCTTACATCCCAGGCCATAGGGTTAGTCAGAGACTGTCCACAGACATTTGAAAATAAAGTATCAAGACTTATTTTGCCTTTTTTTTTCTTTTAATGACTTGACATTTTCTAATGTCAAAAGCATATAGCAACTAAAGCAAAGCCTCAACAAATACTCATTCCCTATGCTTGACTTTAACATTTCATAGAGTGTATGGCCAGAGAGGACCGTTAGATCCTCCAGTCTGACCTTCTGTTTGTCGACTTCACTGTGAATGCCGAAGTCTGTTTTCCTATGGGTTTCAGCATTGCAACAAGGAATGGGAAATCAGCTCATTTTCCCCAGTTACTTGGCAAGCGGCTCTTGTAATTGTAACCTATTGGCAAACGCTATAACTGTATACAGATAAAATTGTGTGTTTTCACATTTAAATAATTTCCATACTCCTCCCTGTTTGAACCTCCTTGATTAACAGTTTTCTGGTGTGTCATCACATTTAACCCAGAGTTGGGAGCGCCCAGCATTTGGGAATAAACCAGTTGGTGGGGGTGGGGGTGTTTTCCCCCTTGACAATTATCCTGCTTATTCCCATCATCACACAGGGGCTTTTATTGTTCCAGCAGCCGCCAGCATCTGTGATGGATTCCAGCTGGCAACTGTAGAGATGAGTCTCTTGTGCCTCTCATTCAGTGTGACCTACTGTTGTGCTGTGGCATAAGCAGAGATTAAATGTGCAACATTATCATTGTTCAGCCCCAACAGCTACTTTCTTCAGTTATAGTAGCCAGCCTCGCAGGAGTGGGAAGGGGGACAAAATGGAATCCACATCAAGGATACTGAAGAGTTAAGACCGTCTTAGAACTCATCCACTGGCTGTTATGCATCTTGATTTAGAAAGTAATTGAATTAATAAGGCCCATGCAATGAGTGTATAATTACATATATTAAGAATTTTAACATTCAGAACTGCTGTTCAGGGCTACAGATGTGCACCTTCAATTTTCCATGGATATGGAATTTATAAGGAGACTATTCTGCAGTCTGGCTGGATGTGCTGGGTTTTCCTTCACTAAACTACAGCTCAGTTGTGCCCATGAGGATGAAGCAATGGAATATCCCAAGAACAGAGGAGAGGTTTGTTTTCTCACCCATTTTTTCAATGCCTGCGATTGCCTCCTGGGAGAAGACAATAGAGGATTTAGGATTTAGATATTGCTTTGTGATTACTGGACTCCTTGAAATAAGCTTCATAAGTGCTTCCTGCCACATGCACAGTCTTGGGGGCTGCTGGTGAGCAATGATGAGTGGTAGAGCAAATGTTTGCTAACTTTGGGCTGTCTCCCTACCATCTGATGCGGAAGGTATGTAGATCTCTCTTTGAAGTCTGTTTTCGCTCTCTGTGTGCATAACTGGAGACAGTCTGTAAGTTCTCTCATTTTTTAAAAAAAAACTAAGCTAAATACTGTGACCTCTGACCTAATTGGAACTATCCTTGGGTGTAGAAGGTCCACGTTGACTTAGCCATAATGGGGAGCCAGGGCTAGGTGGTCAAGTACTAGCCCAGCAGAAACATGCCAGGACAGTGTGGTGTTGAGAAAGGGAGGAGGTACTAGAAATAGCTGAGAAACGGGAGCTGTGAGAGCTACTTTGAGATACAGTCACATAAAAGAGCTAGAGTTAGGGTGAGTCTGGTGGTTGTCAGGCATTTATGATTTTTGTGATAGATTCTGGTAAGAAGATGGGAGTTTTAAGATCCTGCTCTCTCTGTGACTATGGGTCATATCCTGAAGCCCTTAGCTAGCTCTCAGGTCTTACTGCAACAAAACTCCCTAAGTGCTAGAGTAGAAAACAGATATGTGACCCTCTGAGTTCTGGTTGGGTTCCTAATTCCCTGTGGCTCCAGGGGAGGAGGGAGGTGTGTGTAATCTACCCAAGCCTATTTGCTGGTATAGCTTGTTTCCTGACCTAGTGCAACTCTGGTGTGAGAGCCAGCAGATTTGGGGAGAAGCTGAGGAAAAGGTTCCACCCACCTGCATGGGCAGGGGACAGCTAGCCTAATGGCAGCTACTTGCAAGAGTCTGGCAATTCATTTATTTTCCTGGGTCTCTTTATCCCTCTTTACTACCCTATCACAGGCACTTAGCAGGACTCACAACTGCGCCCTAAATGGCCTCATTGGGAATCTTCCCTGAGAGAGGACAGTTCAAAGACTTGGGCCATGTTTAGACACCTTTAACATTCAGGCTGATTTTCAGAAGTGCCAAACACCCACAAATCCCAGTTCTATTAATGGCAGCTGCGGCTGCTCCACCCCTGTGAAAATCAGGACATGCAGATTTCACTGCCAAAATATGGATTTAAGAGGCAAACTCTGAGCACCAGGTCTTCAACATCTTGGCCTGGACCCTTAGGAAGTTTTCATGCCCTGTCACTGTAACGTCTAGGCACCGTGGGAATCTTAGGAAAATTGTCTCATCTGAGCTGCGGTTTCCTGAGGTAGACTGAACTTTTCTGGTTACAGACACGTCCGTCTTTTTCCATCTTCATCCCTGCCTGCCTCAGGTCCTCCCATTATTTTCCTCAGCCTCCCTCCCAGTTACTCCCTCGAGAGAGGAGACATATTTGGAGTGTCGTCTGAAGAGCCAGGTCACACATTTAAAAAACAATCCACTTTGGCTCACCAAAGGCTGGGCCACTTGTGTTGCCTTCATTTTCTTTGTGCTTTACATGAATTTTCATAAGAAAAGGTAGTGGGGCGTTCTAGACTAATAACACTTCTTCTTTCTGTGCCTTTCTGTCGGACAAGACTACCAACGGCAAAAGGGAGATAATTGTGCTCTGCTTGTTCAACGGGGTGGGGGGGAGCCTGCCTTTTAGTTCCCATGGCCTTCCAGATAAGTTTCCAGCATAATGCCAATTAAGAGAGAAATAAAGAATATGCAAAGCAGGTGACTGCTGCTTACCAGGAACCACTCTTTTGTCACTAAAACAATGGGGGCCTTCAGTTGAGGGTGCCTTTTGCTGCGGCTGCCTCCCTGGTTCTCTGTCAGCATTTTGCATAGGATTTGCCGCTGAATGGAAGATGTAAGGATGAAGCAGAAGACTTCCACATGTGTGCACTCACCGCAGAGCAGAAAAGAGAGCCAAATTAACTTCTCTCATTCCCCCTGGGTTTCTTCTCTCTTATTTTATTTTAAAGGGATCAAGGGTGTGTCTTTTTTTTATTTTTTTTATTCTTTGCAATTTTTTTTCTCCTTGTTTGTTGGTTTTGAGGGTAATTATTCACTGGGACTTTTTCAGCTGTCACATGTTAACAAAAGGTAATCCAGCCTCTCGCCTCTCCCCCAGCACCTCCTTTCTCCAACAAATGTGGCCTTTGTTGTAGGGAGATCATCACACAAGGAGCCCTCTTCAATCCCCTGAGATACAAACACTGCTCTGTTTGGAATCAAGGCTACCTTGAGCAAATCTCGCAGTTGGCTCCTCCACCCTGTGAAACATTTCCAATGGACAGTTGCCAACTTGACAAATTAGACTCAAATCGATAATCCAAATATTTTCTTTTCTTGCGATGGGATTTCTAGACTTACTAAATGAGCTGGGTTATCAATGTATCTACTATAGATATGCTGGCTTGAATCAATCTCCATCTAACAGGTGATCCTTTGCCACTGACTTGGGTTCACGGCTCAGATTGATTGATTTGGTGTGAACTTTGCAATGTATTCCAAGTCAGATATTCTTTCTCTTCATGGCCTGTGGTTTGGTGCTGTTGAAAGAGACGCACTGTGGAAATGGTAGTGTTCAGCCCCAACATATTTTACAGACTGGAATGTACTGATCAGTTTAAAAGGAGTGCAACCTCTTCTCCACCCTCATGTAAACATTTGCTTGGATGCTTAATGGGTCTTGCCCTGAATCCTAGATTTTTCAGTGGGAGCTGTAGTGGAGACTCCTTGATAAGAAAAAGCTCTTTAGTAATTATATTTACTCATTCACATCCCTATGGTCAAGGTTGTGTCAGCATTTCACTGATAAACTCCGGTTTTCAATTAAACATGTGGTGTGGGAACCAGTGCTGTCATATCTGGCTATGGTCCATGCAATTTTGAAGTTACATAGGTATAGAAAGAGGAAAGATTTTTGAGGCAGTTTTGTAAGGTATGGAAACTGGTTGAAGAAAATAGCCCTCCGAAACTTTGGTTGAAAACTCGAACTAAATTTTTGTAGAAATGGGAAAATGTTTGGTTAGCTTCCCCTCCCCCTGCTTCTTTGCTTCTAGGGACCAGAAGCAGAAGTACCACAGTGTTTCCTTATAGATATTTCAGGTCAGTACAGTAAAAGCTGTGTTATCCAGTGTGTTGGGGAATAGGGGATGCCAGGAAGTCAAAAATTCCAGTTAACTAAGAGGGAAGGAATTTGGGTGCGGGAGGGGGATCAGGACTGAGGTTTGGGATGCGGGAGGGGTTGCAGTGTGCAGGCTCTGGGAGGGAGCTTGGTTGTGGGAGGGGGCTCAGGGCAGGGGGTTGGGGTGTGGGAGGGGATGCGGGGTGCCGGATCCGGGGAACGCTCACCTCGGACAACTCCCTTCAAGCGCAGACGTGTCCCTGCTCTCCACTGCCTCTGTCTACAGGCGCTGCCCTGCAGCTCCCATTGGCTGTGGTTCCCGGCCAATGGGAGCTGCGAAGCCAGGGCTTGGAGCAGGATGTGGCAGTGCACAGACTCGCCTAGCTGAGCCTCTGCCTAAGAGCAGCAGGGACTTGTCGCCACTTACCGGGAGCTGCCTGATGTGAGTGCCACCAGGATCCAGCACCCAAAACCCTTCCCACACCCCAACCCCGTGCCCTGAGCCCCCTCCTGCACCCAAACACCCTCCCAGAACCCGTGCCCTGCACTCCCTCCTACTCTCCAAACCCCTCATGGCCGTTCCTCCGCCTAGGAGCAGCAGACACATGTTGCTCCTTCCAGGGAGCCTAGTGGAGTCAGGCAGGGAGCCTGCCGGCCTTGCGCCAATCGGACTAGAAACCAGACTTTCAATGAAGATCAGAAATGCCAGTGTATAGAGCTTTCTGGTTGGTAAAGTGTGGGATAACTCAGCTTTGACTGGATAACTATTTAGTATTTTTATTACAGTAGCACTAGTTCAGATAAGGGCCCTATTGTGCTCGGTGTTGTACATGCACATTGTGAAAGACACTCCCTGTCCCACAGATTTTATAGACAAAATGGACAAGCCATACAGAGAATGGGAAAAATTATCTCTAATTTAGAGATGGGGAAAATAGGCACAAAGAGATTAAGGCCTAGAGCCTCAACAGAGCAATAGGAGAGAGGGTGCCTAAATACCTTTGAGGTTCTTGGCCAAAGTGATTTGTCCAGTGTCTCACAGGGATGGCAAAGCCAGGAATTAAATTCAGATCTCACAAGCCCCCTGTCTGATGCTTTAGCTGCAAGACCAACCTTGCTCTCAGCTGATTGATGTCTGATCAGACTCAGTACCATAACTATAGGACAAGGACTTGTTCCCTTGACATTTTCAAATCAGTTTTTCCAGACTGGACAAGGTTTGGATGTACTTCCAGACTTTGGGGCGCTTGTCTGAACTGAGAACCTTGGCATCTTTTGAGGTTAACCCCATCACCATTTTTTTGTTGTTTTGGGCTAAAATTGGCTTTGTAGAGCATTTACTTTAGAAACCAAAAACATCCATCCAGATCTGTATTCTTTCATCAGACCCCAGGTGCTATACAGATTGGATGTATATGTGCTCATATGTATCTGTCCACACATCGCTGCATCCAGCACTGAAAATGTAACCACACCTGGGGTGGAATACGGAGTATATTACTTTGGCCACCCACACTAAATGAAGAATAACATATCCAGTTGAAAGTTTAGATAGGGCAGAATGTACATGAATCTAATGAACTGAGTTATAAGTAAGCCCAGGGGTTAGCCTAGCATACTTATTCTTGTTAAATGTTCCCTGAGAATTTAATAACCACATGGTCAAGACCTGGGTTTTATGACTCATTCAGAATGCCTTCTGGCTTCACCATCCCCTTAAATTCATCCAAACCTTTCATTGCTGACAACTTTTAAAATCAATACTGGATGGTTTTCTAGAAGATACGCTGTAGGAATTATTCTGGGGGAAGTTCTCTGGCCTGTGTTACGTAGGAGGTCAGACTAGATGATCACAATTATCCCTTCGGCCCTTGGAATCTATGAATGTATGAAATTCCTTCCTAGTCCACAAACAAATGGAAGTGTCTCAGGCTCATTGATATTTTCTGCATCACATCCCTTTCTTAGCATCCTAATCCAGATATTTACTGCCTGTTGCCTTTAATAGTTCTGCCTAAGTTCCCTACGGTGTTACGTTGGTATGTCTCGGAATCCCAAAGCATGTTAACATAACGAATGAATTGATCTTAACAGTACCCCTGAAAGGATGGAAAGCAGAATGAGGCCCACTTTACAGAGAGGGAAACAGAGAGAAAAAAATTTGGCTCATTTTCAGTTTGAGTGCCTAGAGCTAGGCAACAACATCGCTATTGAGAAGTCTGTGGCAGTGTTACATGGTACACTGTGCCCATGTGCCCAACACGCAGAGATTGTGAGTCTGTTACCGCCCCTCTGCAGAGCTTGGCTTTTTACCTGAAGCTGTTGAGACACAAATTCTCTCAGCTCCACAGGTCCCTTGTTCAATCCCCTACAGAGCTTAGCTGTAGGCCCCAAGATTGAAAATTGTGCCATGAGTAAATAAATGAGTAAGTAGCAGAGTAAGGCCTAGCACTCGAGCGCCTGGCTCCTACCCCTCTCCATTGACCACAGGAACAGGAGATCTCAGCCCCCACAGTTCTAACAGAAATTAACAGAGGCTGTGGGAGTACAACAGTTCTCAGGTCCCTTTCAGGTGCTGCTTGGTGCTGAATCTGAAAGTGTCAGTTTGCAGGCTTGTATGCTGTGATGTTGTAGCTGTGTCAATCCTAGGATATGAGAGAGACCAGGTGTGTGAGGTTGTATCCTTTATTGGACCAATTTCTCTTGGTGAGAGAGACAAGGTTTTGAGCTGTGTGTGGCTTGAAAGCTGGTGTCTCTCACCAACAGAAGTTGGTCCAATAAAAGATATTACCTCACCCATCTTGTCTCTCTAATTTTGCAGGCTTATCAGTAGTCTGTGGTGCAACCAAATGAGTTTGGGAGGGAAACTGCAGCCAGTGGAAGCGCTGTCTTACAGACAGTCAACAAAGTTTGTGCAAGTTGTTTTGCTGATGCCGAGAACAAATGGCTATTTAGGACTTTGACTGGAAAATCAAAAAACACACACACCCTCATCCCGAATAAGTGACTCATTATTAGAGGCTCTGGAACCTGAGGGGCAGGATCTTATTCCATTTCCTTTATCAGCAACATAGATATCTGGGTCCAGTCTCTGCTCATTGGAGTCATCCATCAGGATTACTTTCCACCTCTCTCTTGTTGCTCATAAAAGCTGGATCTGTAGTTTTCATTAAAAATAAAACAAAATCTCTATTCCAGTTGCCCTGCTAAGGTGCTGAATTCAATCTGAAGACCCTGCCTAATATTAAGAGGCAACACAGAGAAGCCTCCATAGTGACTCACAATAATAATAATAAGGGAATAACTCTAGCTATGATAGGACTGGGTTAACATCTCATAACACCGGCATTTGTTATACCATGCATGTGCCTTACCCCACTGTTCGTCACTGAAGGCTTGGTTCTCAGCGCCGCTGTAGCACCAGAGATTAGCAACTCTGCTGCACATTAGCAGGTGAGAAGCTTTATCCTCTACTGGCATTAAAACTGAATATTTGAAAAATGATTGTTTTGTTCTTAAACTAGATTCTTCCCACTCGTCAGCAATTATCTGTGTGTGAGAGAGAAAGAGAGGGAGGATGGGGGTCTGTCTCCACTCTCGCATATGAGGTCATACTCTTTCCTAGGGCAGCTGTCACTGTCAGGAAGAACAGATCAAGAAGTAAGGCATATGCACCATTGGGACCACGATGCTCATTACCCCTAATATGACAACACTCCCCCAGTAATATGTTGCATGCTGTGTGTATAGCATGTTTCTCTCATCCTATGATTTGTCAGCATTTTTCTAATTAGCAGCACGAGGAAGATAAATACAAGTCCACCCATTTTATAGATGGCTAACATGAGGCTTGAAGAAGTTAAGTGACTTGCCCAAGGTTACAAAATAATGTAGTGCCATTTGTTAAGAATGTAACCCTAGAATTCAATTTCCAGTCCACAGTACTAACCATACTCTTACACTAGTACGACAGATACCATGGAGTAGCATAGCTAGTGCCTCAGGAATGTAACCCTCTGATTAATGTGATGGAAAATCATTTAAAATTAACGTGGAAGTTTCTTAATGAGTGTTGCATACTGACTGATTCAAAAGCTATATGTAAACTGTGGATAACACGAGCATTAATCATAGCAAGTTACACAATTTAAGGGCATTAGAAAGATAAAGGCCTCCTGCCCCAAACACTGAAGGGATAAAGTCATCACTGAGATAACATTCTTAAAGAGAACCGTATTGATACATACTGAAAGATATGCAGTAGTTCAAACCCAGGGAGAACTTTGCCAGCCCTTATTGGAAGATAATTAAAATGACACTAAACAAAAAGAAAAAACCAGACCCATCTGCAAACTTGGGGTGTGATCCTAACCTTGGCTGCTCCCAGGAAACTCAATGGGAAATCAAACCTGGGTTTTTAGACACTGGGAGCTGTGTGCATGTCCCAAGGTAAAGTGTGGTTGGGATACATGGGATTTTTGAATATATTGCAGAGTTTGAGTTTTATCGCCTTGATCAAATAGTGCCTGATGTTTCAAGATTTTGAGCAACTCTTGAGAGTTTGAGTGCTCTCAAGTCTCATCAAAGTCATTGGGAGCTAGAGGAATTCAGCAGATCCCAGGAGGGGCTCAGTATTTTACACCATTGAGCTCGTATATCTGTTGTTTGATTTAAGGTTCATTAGTATCATTGTATCAGATTCATAGGCTCCCCATTTCACATTTTCTTGAGTTACATATCTTCTAAATAAATAAATTTTAAGACAAATGAAATTCGGGAGCTACGTTTACAGCTTTGTTCTGCTTTGCCATGCAGGAGACACAGGGCTGAGTTACAATCCTGCTTGTTCCTCAGTGGCCTGATGCTCTAAATTGCTACCCTGTCTCACCTATTTGTCATTGGGTGTTGAGAGCATTCAGTTTCTTGCATTATCAGGCTCCATAAGAGCAAGGACTTGGAATTTAGTGGAGGCAGCACGCTCATCCGTTGGTGATCAATAGTTGCTACTTATCCACCACGTTTTCACAGAGCTTTACAGAGAAACTCTTTTAAACCACACGTCACCTTTGTTTCACAGATGGAGAACTAAGTGGTTTGCCTAAAAGAGTCTATTGAGTCAGTGGGGAGGGATAGCTCAGTGGTTTGAGCATTGGCCTACTAAACCCAGGCTTGTGAGTTCAATGCTTGAGGGGGCCACTTAGGGATCTGGGGCAAAAATCAATACTTGGTCCTGCTAGTGAAGGCAGGGGGCTGGACTCGATGACCTTTTGAGGTCCCATTCATTTCTAGGAGATAGGTATATCTCCAATTATTAAATTTAGTGACACACCTAGAAATAGAACCATGAAATTCTAACTTCTAGTAACTATATCCCATCCCTTTCTGATGACCATTTTACTGCAGCCAGTCCAGGGAAAGAATGAACAGACTCAGATGTTCAAACCTGTATGCAAGCACATTTGTACTAACCCGATTTGTGCACTATCTTGGTCCTAGTATGCATTTCCAAGGTGGGATTTGTATGCAGAAACATTGCTGCTTATTGCACATGTAGAGAAAGGACAGTTGCAGAAGTGAGTTTGAAAATCTGGACTGTATTATCCCATCTGGTATTGTCTAATACAAGACATTAAATTCAAGTTTTCACTTTGTTAAAAATGATTATATACAAAGAAGAGTTTGGGTAAAATCTCTTTAAAATGCATACACTGAAAAAACCCTATTGGCACTTAGATAAGACCATTTTTACTGACATATATTTTGCTTGGCGCTAGTTCAGCCTGTACTAATAGCTTAATAATTTTGGCAGCCACATCAGTGAAAAATGTTACTGAACCAGACCCAATTATGTGTACAAAATGTAAACAGTTGTTGTCTTGTGGGAATACCTACTGCATAGCCACGGCTGTAAATTGTTACGGTAGAGTGCTCCAAATTTGTTTGTGACAAATGATCATGTGATGAGGTTGTTTCTGGGCATTGCTGCTGATGTGATGGCGTTGTCAATGGAGTGTGATACCACCATGCTTTTTGTTAGAGCTCTTAGGCCAGCTTTACAAAGTGTGGCAGCTCTGACCTAAGCTTGCGTGGGTTTTCTGCATTTGGTAGAAAATGCCACCACTTCTCTCTAGACCCAAGTCATATGAGCCTGATTCCGGAGCAGTATATCTCCTTTTCCTTATTAGCCACAAATGGAAAATGGTTGCTTGGACTATTTCTTAACCTGAAAAAATGATATGGAACTGGCTGTGCTTGCAGTTTTGCAGCAAAGCTTTTAAAGCACAACCAAGCCTTTTCTTGCCTTCATTATGTTGACCATTTTGCAAATGTCATGTGTGATTTTTTGTATATGATGCCGGGGCACCCATTCAGCCTCCCTAACTGAAAGCAGGTCTGAAATTGGTTAAAAAGCCTTTGGAAGAAGCTTGAGCTAAGCCCGGTCTGCAATTAAGGGACTGCAGTGGGAAAAGGGGGAGGGGAAAAGCATTGAAAACTGGGAGAACACAAAGATTTGGAGTTTTCTTTCAGCGCTTCTCAGAACTCTGAAATGAGAAGACCCTTCCAGCCAGCACCTGGCAATACCATTGAGTATGCCTTCCTGCAGTTTAAATTAGAGTAACACTGAAACACAGCAGGCTTCTGCTAAAAGGGAGTGGGGAGGGGAAGGGAAGAGTCTTTTAAAAAAGCCCTTTCTGATGCATTCAGGTAGAAGAGTGTAAAGTAAATAATGAAGTCTGAAGCCGAAGGGCAGCACACAAGAGCATGACTTTGCATTCCATTCAAGTCTGCTGCCAAGTCGCTGAAGGAGAGCTTAGAAAATGAACTGTTAAGCGAGGCACAGCTCTGTGCTCGCAAATGCAAACCAGAGTTCCTTGGGAAAGCGAGTTAGAGTGCAAGCCACTTGGAACCTAGGCCACTACTAATCATTGTCCTTATCAGACTTTTCCAGGGAGCCAGTAAACATGCATGCTTCAGGAAATGGCATGTTATATAAATGTGAGTGACTAAAAGCATTGCAGTGGAAAAGGCAGCAGACTATTATTTATCATCGCAGTTGCAGAGGTACCATTCCCTTGTGCTAGACTGGTTGTAGGGAGGGTGCTTCACCAAACCAGTGTGAAGCTTCGTATGAGGTAAGCCTGATTTTTAAACCATATTGTTTTGTTTTATTCCTACTACTGCATAGTTTTCCCGTGAAAAGTCATCTGCTCAAGAGCTCACTTCACCCCCTAGCTCAGCAGAGCACACTGCAATGTCAGTTTCCCCAGGCTTCCCCCAATGTGGATGAGATGAAGGGGTATTTTATTTGTGGTAGATTGCGAGATGTGTACTGAATATTGAATGTTTGTCTCTGCTTAATGATAAAGATGGTAAGGCACGTTGAAGTCACGATAAAATGAAGAATTAAAATAGATATTGAGATATGGAATCTGACTCCTTTTCTATGCCACGTGTTCAATATTTTTGATCAAAAATGGGAAGAGAATAATAATGAAAAGCTGTAGATTTCCGAGTTATGGATTTACATGTGATTCTAGCTCTTAGAGTATTTCCACTGTGGCATATTAAACCCAGGATGATCATAGTAGGATCTGATTAGTGGGTGGGGCGGGGGAGACACTGAAACAGAAATCAATGGACCAGAAGAAGTAATTTTTTGTGTGTGCAGTTGAACTTGGTGACAGATCTGCCTCCCCTTCAATGAAGTACTGTACCCCAGCTTCCAATAGTCCCTGCCCAAATGACTACCCCTGAATCAGACTAATAAAACAAACACAATTTAAAAAGCAATATAAACTATATAACCTTAAACTGGTCTTTATTATTGGTCATGCCCTCCTGTTTCCTAGCATCGAGGATGGGACATTTATTTAGCTGAAGCACTGAAGATGCAGAAAATATAAATGAGTAGGTCAGAATTCCTCATTCTGCTTCCTTCAGCTCACCAGCTTGGAACTGATGGGATCTGATTAGCCATCTTCAGTGCTCAGCCAGAGCTTGGAACCAGGGACAGACGGGGAAATGGAGCAGTTAGTGAAGCTAGACTACAGCTTTTATGAGCCTTCATCCAAAGACTGCACAGTATTGCCTTGAATACTGCAGGGACGATATGCAGATTTGGCATTTAAGACAGGAATTTTGGGAGTGGGCTGAGCAGGATCTCAACAGGATTTTAGATGAGCCAAGAGAGTCCGTTGCCTCTTGTGGTGTGACCAGAACTGAAATTTACATCTTTTTGGTTTATTTATGATATTTTATATTTTTAAAGAGGTGGAATTTCTTCAGGTTACATAGTGACTTCTGGGATAGATCCAGGGCCGGCGCTTCCATTAGGCGACCCTAGGCGGTCGCCTAGGGTGCCAGGATTCAGGGGGCGGCATTTTGTGCGCTCCCTATGGGGTGCATGGGAGCTTCTGGTTCCGCTCCTGTCGCGCCACTGAAGAAGGACCCTCTGCCGACGTGCGCCATGGAAAACAGCGGCAGGCAATTGAGCAGCTCAATGACTGCCGCTGTTGCCTGCAGCATTTCGGTGGAGGGTCCTTCTTAGGTGGCGTGACGGGAGCGGAACGGGAAGCTCCCGCACACCCCGTGGGGAGCGCACAAAATGCTGCCCCCCAAATTCTGCCTAGGGCGCAAGAAAGCCTGGCGCCGCTCCTGGATAGCCCCTTTGTCGTTGTCAGTTTTCAGCACAGGTCTGGAAAGGGAGTCGGTGCTTTAATTGCAGCTGCAGAGGTGCAAAATCATATGATTTCAGTTTGCTTGTCATTGAAAATTGCTGGAAAATTACAGAAGAGGACAGAGAATTCAAAAATGCACGTAGAGAGAATTCTCACTGACTTCAGTGGGAATTGCATCTGCTACACCTGTGCCAAATTAGGGGGTAGGGCATTGTGAGGGGGTGGGACTCTACTATAGTGCATGTCAGTTGCTACTTTGGTTGTCAGAGATTTTTAGATTTTTATTTGGGTAACTATCAGAATTTTCAAAAGCTTGAGTAAACCAGATTTTGTCAGTCCTGTTATTCCCTCTGATCCTCCCCATCTGTCTCCCCTACCCTATCCCATTGCTTTGTAGGAGTTGGTTTCACACAAATAGCATCTGATTTTTTTTTTTTTAAATTGAATTACTTCTCATCGGTAGAACAATTGGTCCACTTCCTGATCGGATTTAGTCTCCTTATCTTCACCTTCAAAGCTCTGCCAAGCTAAGTCCCTGCAGGCTTCTCTGTCCTTCTAATTCCTCCTTAAAACCCACTCCCTCTGCTTTGCCTCCGCTGCTGTCTGGTGCTATTTGCTCCAGTTGCCCAACTGAAATTGTCTGTACTGAGTTTGTCAAAATGTAAAGCATACCCTCCAAGGGTCAGGGACCTTTTCTTTATCTGTCCTGAAAAAGTGAAATGAGGATAGTATGTAATAGATGAAAGCAAACAAACAAAAAAACAAGAAAATTCTAGGTATTTTTAAATTGGAAGATTTGCCCTATCATACTGTACATTTCCAGGTAGCCCCCTGTCTTGGAGCTTAAGTCTCAAGAGAGCTCACCTTAACTGATCACTCTCGTTAGTGTGTGTATGGCAACACCCATTTTTTCACGTTCTCTGTGTATATATGTGTCTTCCTACTGTATTTTCCACTACATGCATCCGATAAAGTGGGTTTTAGCCCATGAAAACTTACGCTCAAATAAATTTATTAGTCTCTAAGGTGCCACAAGTACGCCACATAAATTAGAGTTACCAGTATATTTAAATTAGATGCATACCATTGAGTTTGTCTTCCATTTTTTGAAGTGCTGGGTTTTACTCACTGGGTTGTACTTGTTCGTTATCTTAGTATTAAAAAAAATGAATGCAGGTGTGAGTAAAATGGTCTAGTAGATTATGCAGAGTGTTGGCGGTCAGGAGGAAGTGAGTTCTGTCACTGACTCCCTGTGTGACCTAGGATAAGTCACTTACCTTCTCTGCACCGCTCTTTCCTCATTTGTGACACTGGGATAATGACACAGAGTCTGTATCCAACCTTCCTGGTTTAGGATTAAAAAATGCTATGGAAAAGGATATTTTTAGACCTAATCCTGACACCTTCCCTCAGTTTTTATCCATTTACTCAAGCAAACTCCCAATGACTTTAGTAGAGGTCTGAGAGGAAACTGAGGGGAGAGCCTTGGGATCTGGCCCCGTATTTTGATTATTATTGCTGATTATTAGAAAACAATATCCTAGTTTCATCAAATCCACATCCCCCTTAGCTGTCAAATTGTTCTGCTGCCCCAGATCTCTCTTGCTGTGGTAAATTCTAACATTTATAACCAGCTGGATGAGCCTGTTCAATGAGAGGCTGTAACGAGCTCTCACAGGAATTCACTGAGGCAGGAGGAGACACTAATTTCTCCACACTGAGGTGATAACACTGAGTAAATGCCATTAGGTTGGCTACATCCTGTTGTAAATAACATAACACCCAGCTTAAGGATTTATATGTAGTCAAAGGGAATCACTACCCTAGAGCCCTATCCTGCCCCACTGGTATTCAGTGAGAGTTTTGTTATTGTCTTTACTGAGAGCCCACCTGGAGCCACAATAACTAGTATACTGTATTTATTATGCTGCTTTTAATTTCAAGGGACACCCAAGTATGAGATACAGAAACCACAACACTGCTGAAATGCAACTCCCCAAAAATAGTTGCTGTTCATGGCACATGGGATGATAATTTGCAAGTCCACAGTTGAAACAACCACAGTCAGTAAGCTGCATGCAACTGAGCTCATTCACCTCAGAAGGGTGAAGGACAATTTAAAAATCAACATTTGCCACTTGTGCTGTAGGATGAGATACCCCATTATCCCCCTTAGCTGAGCACATTGTGCCCTCGTATCCTTTTTTTTTTTTTCTTTTTTTTTTTTTTTTAAGGCCAGATTTCCCATTGGAGCCAGTGGAAAGTTCTGCTTAGAAATAAATAGCACAATTATTATCATTGTTTGTATTTCAGTAGTGCCTATGGGCCCCATCATGCTGTAAAAACCCAGAATAAGATGAGACAGTCCCAGTTCTGAAGAATCTAACCAACTATATAGAGAAGAGGTGGTACGGGGAAGAGAAGCACAGAGAGATGCCTGAGATCATACACAACGTGAGTGGCACTGTCAGGAACAGAACTCAGGTCTTTTAAGATATGGCTCCGCTGCAGCTGGGTAGCTCACACTAGCGAGGCTCCGGCTGGCGCACTAAAAATAGCTGTGTGGTGCTTGCTGCGTCATCAGAGACTCTGGCTAGTCACCTGAATTCAAGCCTACAGGGTCAGGTGAGCTGGACCTCGGATGGCTATCCTGCTGGAGCCACAGTATCCATGCTGCTTTTTTTTTTTTTTTTTAGCGTGGTGTCTCAAGGCCGGCTAGTGCAAGTCTGTCTGGCGGAACTGGGAGGCTCGCGCTCAGCTGCAGTGTAGACATACCCATTGATCCAAGTTCAATCCCTATCCACCAGACTGCAGTGCCTCTCTGTATGCCCTGTTGTATTGATTGGTAAATGATGACCTTCATAATGGTGATCACTGTCTGCTGTCTTAACTTTTCTACCCATCCCATTCTGCATTTTCTAAAGAGTAAAACAATACAGCATGGAGTTTCATATCTCTAGTGTTTTGAACAATTACAGTTTTTGTCCAAGCTATAGAAATTTCATGCATTTAAATATTTAGTTATCTCTAGTCTGTTTACACTAATTTTCATTTGTGCAATACATCTAGTAACAGAGGTAAAGTGGATTTCTTTTCTACTTTTGTTTCATATTAAAGCCTTGAGGGAAGCCCACTGTTTTTGATCACTCTCTACTGTGATGTAATCCAGTGTTTGAGTTCTGCTCCAGTGGAATGTCTGAGACTTATATACATGAATGATGTCGGTTATTTCCTCTTTTTCTGGCTGCTCTATTTATAGTAAACATTGTTTGTATCACCCATGCAGTTATGTGAGAGTGTGTAAAAAAGAAACAATCCCAACTCTTCATTTGTCTTATCCAACCACGTTTGATTTTTAGTTTTCTTCAGTGCTACCTAGCCAGGATCATTGTTCTTTTTGTAGGTAAGAGTGTATGGTTTTGTTCTCCTCTAAGGCTGTGGGGGATCCCCCTTTTTTTGCTGCCTTACATGTGATATTGTCATTTACACCTGTGCAAAACGCTGCCAAATCAGAATAACAGCATTTCACACCCACAGGTGTGCATACCCTTTGATTTTCCAAACTCAGTCAGGATCCTTTGGGGCTGATAATGAGTTCACTTACATCAGTTTTAAACTAGGGTAGCTCTGCTGACTTTATTTGTGCCATTGAGAGATGGGACTAAGCCCTCCTTTATATAGAGAGGAGTCCAAGCCACGAAGTTAGAGTTTATAGTTAAGTTCTCAGATATTCTGGGGCTTTGATTTGGTTTGTTGAAGAAGGAAGTCACAAAGCTCAGGTTTGGATCAGAATTCAGAGCCAGGGTTTTGTTGTACCTTAGCACAGGGCCAATATACAGAGGCTGGTTAGCACAAAGCAGCTGCAGCCTGCCCTTCACTGGAGTATAATAGAGGGCCAGTGCTTCCTGAAGAAGTGTGCATCCCTGGCCGATTCAGTGCATCACCTCAGCAGTATCTGATGGCAGGGCTTTTCCTTATCACCCACACTAAAACTGTCTTTCCTTAGCAGAAAGTAGAGTAGGGTAGGGAACTAGCTCCAATTAATCTGGCCCTCTTTCCAGCAAATCTTCCCCTTTTACGGATATTTCTAAGATTCAAGAGTGTTACAAATGCTTGCACTGTCAATATGTAGGAAATTAAAAAGCTGGGCTGGACTATGCCATATTGGGTTATTGAATGAGATACATCATATAGACTTTTGGAAAGAGGGACGTGAAATGACAAAGCAAACAAAATGAGCAGCATTCTTTTGTCAATGTAAGCACTGTCTGTCCTTAACAAATGCTGAAAAGGACATGGTTAGGCATATCCACAACATGGCTTTTGCTTCAGGATAGGAACAATGGGAAACAGACTCTGGATATAAAATCCAGATGGTTCTTGCATGGCTACATTGTCATGATCCAAAAAAATATGGCAAGCAGAACTCTGACTAGCGCTTGGCAAATCTCCAAAGATTCTGGGATCAAAGTCAGATAAATTGAACAATGGCATTGGTCACGCCGGAGGGTTCAGTTTGCAGTGGTTGTCACAAATCGAGCAAGGCCCTGAGTGAGCCTGGTGGCCCTGTGTGAATCTGAGAGTGTACAGTTCTGTGCCTACCCGAAGGCAGACTTTTCTGAGCACATCTGAGGCTTGTGTGTGAATTTTTTGTATCAAAATCATGTGAGATTGGTAGATTCCACTGAGTTTTGCTTTGGGATTCTGGGTTCCCTTGATCTCAGTGCTCAAATCAAATTCTGCGGCTGGGCAAGGTGGCAACCCATGTGGATCAGCAGAGAAGGCGGCCATCTAGTCTCCCACAGCTTTGATTATATTGAGCCAGTTGTCAAGAGTACCATTGGAGTTCCTGCTTTTCAGAAGAGGCTTGGCAGCAGCAACTATCAGGAGTTGAATTTTTTTTTTTTAAAGACAAAGGATCAATAAATGACTTATTGAGACCATGAACCTCCCCAGCACCTTCCATTCTAGAATCTCAATGTGCTAGACAAAATGTAGGTTTCTTTATTCACTGCCTGAATGTGGACTTGGTTTTCAAAACTGAAAATGTTGGCTGAATTTAGTGTTTCTGAAACTTTAGAAAGTTAATCCCCCACTCCTTTAGGAAAATAAAGCTGATCACACTGCTATCTCAGGTGTGCTGTGTGTCGTTTAAGACCCTATCAAAGACCAGGATGTGGGTGGTCATGTCTAGTGGTCGGAGCCATGGCAGTCCAGTCTAGTGGACAGAGTAGGAGTCAGCGACCAGAAACAGAGCCATGAGTCAGAGCCCAGAATCAGGAGTCAGAGCCAAGGGTCAGGAATCAGGAGTCAGAAACCGAGCAGGGCAGGAGCAAGGCTGGCAAAGGAGCAGTCACAGCTGTGGAAATAAGTGAGGAGCAGCCAGTGACCACCTTCTTCCGCTGAAGGTAAAACAGTCTCACCAGCTGAATCTGTACCACCTGCTACATCCATCATATGTTCATGCCATTACGCTTTCTGACCCTGGTCTATATCCTTAAACAAACATTGTAGAGCTTTTTTAATGTTACCCCACTGTGCTGATACTCCCCTTAAACCTCTCATAGTACAGTCTGTCACCCTGAAGCATCTAAATTCTTCCTGAAGAGCCTGGCTTTCCTGGGAACATTGGCTGGCCAATCAGGTGATTCTGCCGCAGCCCAGCTGGGCTCATTTACCGGCCTATAGACTGAGCCAGCTAACCCCAGCCTCCACTGATGGAACTCAGGCCCATAGTTCCAGACATCCCCATCTTAATTCGTAATTCCTCCCCTTCTGGGGTACACCTCACACTTTGGGAAATGCTGGCCTACTTCACTTTCACTTCTACGAGGTGGCTGAGTAATATTGTCCCCATTGTCCAGATAGGCAAATAACAGGCACAGGGAGCAGGTCCTGGGTTTCAGGAAGCATCTATAGAGCCTACACGCGATTTCTGTTGCGCTGAGTTGACACTAAACTGTCTTGTTAAATAAAGAAAACCCCAAAGAAAGGGACTGAAATTCTGCTGCTCTTGGGAGAGATTTTCGAGACACTGGCTGATAGTTGGCCTACAGACTCAGACACGAAGCCAAATCTCCCGACTCCCACCCCTCTTTTTTACGATGATGGCAAATGCTGACCAGAAAATAATGGCTCCTAAGGAAACAGAAAATGAGCGTTTTATAGCCATGAGGTGTGGTGGCTCCTGCAGCAGTTGTACCATGTGCAGACAAGCTCTAGAATTTGTCTTGCAATCCTGTTGCATTGTAAGAGTAAAATAAACTGCTGTTTTTTGCCATTGCTGGGAGAATGGGACGTCACTTTCCCTCCCTTTCTCTTCTTGCCAAAATAAAATAAAGTGAAAAGAAAAAGAAGTATGAAAAAGAAAATGTAGGGAGGGATGGTACTGGGAACAGCTACGCAGTGTAGTTTTATGAAGTAGTTCTCTTCTCAGATTGTAACTGCTGCAGCATGAGTGTACTCAACACAGTTCTCCTTGAGTTTCAGTGAATATGAGTTTAGACGCACTTTCACGGGTATAAAAAAATTGGAAGCAAGTCTAAGATAACCCTGTGGGCTGTTTGTACTTCTACCTGCTTCCACTTAAAAAAATGGAACACACGCAAGATGAAGGGCCAGATTCTATTTTCAGTTATACCAGTGGCATAAATCCAGAGTGACTCCACTAAAGATAACCAGATTATGCCGGAATTTACAATCGTGCAAATGAGAGCGGAATTAGATCCAACATGTTTACTCTTCTAATATATATTGTTTTGAATATTTTCAACATACTGTTTTATTAGGCTTGAAAATTGCACTAAAATGCAGCTCAGTAACTATCTGAAGCAGAGATTAGAACCAAATAAAGAGCTTGTTTTCCTGGTTGTCATTAATCAATGAAATTGCATTAAAATAAAACTTGGGAATCAGGCCCTTTGGTGTTACACTGACATCTAACTGTATTCATAAGTGAAGGATAGCTACTTCTCTAACCAACCCATTCCTCTCTGCATTTAAAAATCTTCCCTGCAGCATTCAGTAGTAATTGGTGCTGTTGGTAGTTCTCTGAGTAGTTTTGTTGATATGTGGTAATATTTTGTTAATGTTTTGGAGAAGGCACACAGAGTTGGAGATTATTATATCACATTTCATAAGAGTCAACGAACATGCTTGCTTATCTTTCATTTACTTCCCATTAGTTGAACAAATTACCACTTTGTGCAATTGGATAAACTGCTGTGGATTCTACCATCAAGACAAAAATAAATGAGGGTGGATTTGTGAAATAGTCAAGGAATATGTCCAAACACTCAGTTGGTGATTTATTTTTTGCAGTGGTTTTTTTTTTAAAATGCTGTTTCTATTAAACTTCCATTCTGAAAGTGAAAGCCACAGATGGTAAAGCTACATGATGGAAAAATATGAAGGCATGTGTATGTATATCCTGGAGTCACACTGAGCCTTAAACTCCACTGCCTTGCATCTTCTGTGATCATTTACACCTGTGCAAAGTGAATGTAAAACTCTACCAAATCAATATGGTAGTTCTTTACCACCCTTTATACATGGTCAGGATGATTGTTATTAGTGCTGCAGTAGCACCTCGCATCCCCAGTCATGAGCCACTACCCAACTAGGTACTGAAGATACTCAGACAGTCCCTGCCCCAACAGCTTCCAAATCTAAGGCCAGGTCTACACTACAAACTTATGTCTACTCAAGTTATACTGGCATGCTGCAGTTAGCATATCACTTGTGTGCGTGCATACTTGGCTTCTTGTGTCAGCGGTACGTGCACTCACTGGGAGTGCTTGTATCGATGCCGAGTGCCATGCACCACGGGTACATATCCCAGTGTGCAATTCGCCACCATCCAGCGCACTGTCTTTTGGGAAATGTGGGCAATGCATGATGGGGCTGAAATGAGTGATGCAGAGGTGACTCGGAGTATTGGGTCAACTTCCCAGTTTGCAACTGTCTCCATCCCATAATGTTATATGTATCCCATAATTTGTGTATCTTTTTTTCTCCAAAATCCCACAAATCTGCACGGCCAGCCTCACTGTTCACCATCTCTGACAAAAGCATGGAGCCTGCACATTTCTGTGCTTTTGTCTTGAGCAGTTCAACACAGGGCGTATGATCTTGCAGTTTTTGCAGAGCTACAAGAAGAACCGAATGAGTGGGGAATGGTTCCTTGGAGAACCAATTGCTGAGGGACATAGTAAGAATCAATTCAAGGTTGTTGGTGGCTTTCACAAAGCAGCTGCAGATGATGAAGCACCGCTTCTGGGACTGAGAAACAAGCACTAACTAGTGGGATTGCATCATAATGCAAGTTTGGGATGACAAGCAGTGGCTAGAGAACTTTTGGGTGATGATTGCATTGTGGAAACTTGGAATGCCTGATTGCTACTAGTCAGTCAAGAATCAATTTGGAATTGGGAAATCCACTGCAGGGGCCATTGTGACGCAAGTGTGCTGGGCCATTAATCACCTCCTGCTATGCAGGACTGTGACTCTTGGCAATGTGCAGGACATAGTGGATGGATTTGTAGCAATAGGGTTTCCAGACTCTGGTGGTGCAATAGATGGCGCACACATCCCTATTTTGGCACCAGATTATCTTGCCACTGAGTATGTCAACGGAAAGGGCTCATTTTCTATATCAAGCATATAGATCATGGTGGATCTCCATGAACACTTCACTGACATCAATGTTGGCTGGTCAGGAAAGGGGCATGACTCTGATAATTTGAGATAGGCCTATCTCATATAACTAGAAGAGACTCTGAAAGGTCATTGAGTCCAGCCCCTGGCTTTCACTAGCAGGACCAAGTACTGATTTTGCCCCAGCTCCCTAAGTGGCCCCCTCAAGGATTGAACTCACAAGCCTGGGTTTAGTAAGCCAATACTCAAACCACTGAGCTATCCCTCCCCATCATCTTTCACATTGGACTGTTCAGAAAGCTACAAGCAGGGATTTTCTTACCTGAATGGTAAATTACCATTGGGAATGTTGAAATGCCAGTAGTGGCCCTGGTGACCCAGCCTACCTCTTCCTCCCCGTCTCATGAAGTCGTACACTGAGCACTTCAACAACAAGGAATGAATCAGCTACTGGATCAGCAGGTGAAGAATGCCAGTTGAATGTGCTTTTGGTCATTTGAAGGGACACTGGCGTTTGCTTACTCAAAAGACTGGACCTCAATGAGAAAAATATCCCAATGGTTATAGCTGCCTGCTATGTCCTGCATTATATCTGTGAAGCAAAGGGGGGAAAGTTTCCACCAGGATGGAGACCTGCTGAATTTAAACAGCCAGATACAAGAGCTATTAGAAGAGCTCAGCACATAGCTATATAGCTCAAGGAGGCTCTGAAAAACCATTTTAACAGTGAGTCAGAGTACTGTGTGGTGTTGTAGTATGGTCTTCCTGGCCTTGCTCTCTTGTGGCCTGGTGGGGATATTGTGATGGTTGCTTTACATGTAGGATTATAAGATTGTCAGTGCACCTGTTAATTTTGTTTGTGAATGGGCCTATGAATTGTGTTGCATTGTGCAGTAACAAGTGATTGGTCGCTTTCAGAACCGCTGCGCACTCAGCAGCACATGTTGTTGTGAACTAACAAAGATTGTGTTCCAAATAAAAGAGCTGTATTCTGTAACAGAAGCAGTGCCCTCTCCCCTCCAGCCAAAGAAAAAAAACCTCTGCAATTTTACAACAAATGCATAAAAAAAAATATTCAAACTTAGTAAATTAAGAGACTAGAACTTATGAAGGGGAAAGAACATTGATGGCCATTTCACCTACAGATACACCAACTGTGGCTTTCATAGGTCTGATTGTTGGCCTCTCTGGCCTTCTGGTTTGCCTGCCGCAACTCCTTGGCTTTCACACAGCACTGCTGCTGCTCCCTGTCATATTGCTTCTCCTGCATCCCTTGAGCAATCTGCTTGTAGGTGTCCACAGCTGGTTTGAAGCTGGGCCTGCACAGCCTCTTCTCCCCACAGGCCCAGGAGAGGCAGTTCCTCCTGTCTGCTCCAGGCAGGCGTGCAGCTGGAGTGTGTAGCTGGCATGTTCAGCTGGGCAGTTGCACTCAACAGTGGAGAGCTGCTAGATGTGCTCATCACGCCGAGCAATCAGAAAAAAAGATTTTAAAAATTAACAGGGCTTTAAAGGGGAGAGGATGCTTCCAGTCTCCCTGACCCCTGGGCAGTGACACAATGGTCACCAGAGCAGTCAGTGTGGGGCATTGTGGGACAGCTGCTGGAGGACAGTTAGGGTTGACATAAGTAACTCTGTCTCTGTACTTGCAGTGCTTTGACCTAAGTACATCAACTGCGGCTTTACCCCGCTTGAGGGAGTGGTGTTACTATGTCGGTGTAATGGGGGGCTTACATTGCTGGGAGACAAATGTAAGTGTAGACACATGCACAATTACATCAATGTCAGCTGCCTTGCATAGACCTAACTTAGTAGTGTAGATCAAGGCCCAAGCTATAAATGACCACAGAGGGTGTCAGGCACTGAAGAGTCATGTTTCTTATCTTGCTTTTGTCCTGTGCTGAAAGTAAGGTTGTTGATTGATTACCTCTTAGCAGTGGTAAAGGGGCTCAGCCCTCTTTTCACCTCTGCTGCCATGGACACACTCATTCATTCTCCTCCTATCTTGCTGACAACTCCTTCACTGTCCGCTGTGTGGACCGAGGAGTTTCAAACACATAATGAAAACAATTTGAGCATCAAGCACCCTTGAATGCGGTCCATCCACTTTTCCTTTCATTCGCTTTTACCATCTGACAAGGATTCTCCCTTGTATCATTCTTTTTTTCAGGTGCTCTCCATAGAGTATTAGTGTTGAGTTCAAGTGGCTTCCTTAATTCCTCCCACAATGTACAAAAATCTCATCCTATGATTGGATTGTGTTCACACAAGTGGGTTTTGTTGGTGCAAAATGGATCCACTGTCACATTAAGGACATAGTTGTAACTTGACATCTCTCTCTGCCGTGGCCAGCTCACACGGAGAACAAGAGCTCAGTATTGCTAGGTGCCGTTAGGTGGTATTATTATTATTATTAGTTTATTATTTTTTATTATTGCTGCCATTTAAGGGATTACTTGTTCAGCTCAAGTGGTAAGTGGTTGTTATACAACTACGTAATCTACTTGAAAATGTGACTCTGTATTCTCCTGCAAGATACGCAGTGTGTAATATTAGTGATTTGAAAAAGTAGTTAATCATAAATTAAATAGATACCATTTATTAACAATCAGCTGCTTAATTGCAGCCAGTTCTACCTGGCATATGCAGTGAAACTGACCTTCCTTACTGCCCCACGTGCCCGTTGTCCTTTTGGTGAACAAACTCTGTAGCAGATTTTCATGACGTGATGCTGAAAACACCTGAGCCCCATCTACACCATCACTTATACCACTATTTTTATTGTACATGCAGCCCTGGGTTACATAGAGATACAGTAGTGCACATACAGGGTAGGTAATAGACGAGAGAAGCTTTTATTTGCTTGAAAGAATCAATATCTCAGTGGTGTAGCACTACTATATTGTATAGTTGTCTGGGAGACTTGAATTTGGAATAGTTTCCTGACTGGGAACAGATTGTGTCGTATAGGTAGCATATTTAATCTGGGAGGCTAGAGAAAGATTGACTGCACAGGGCACTGGGTTAGAGGAAAGCCTCTTGTTCTTCTGACGAGATAAGGAGCAAATGTACAGTTATGTGTCATGTTCTGCTCTCTTTTGCATTGGAAATTGAGTTACTGTAGATTTGCACCTATTTTAAAGAGAGCAGAATTTGGCCCATAATAATTAATATGGGACATAGTGAATCTTTATAGTCTTTTCTCTGGAAAACCTGAACTAACTTCAAAGAGTGTATTTTAATTAACTGTTGTACTTGTTGCTGGAGGAGGGTGTAACATGAAAAGGGGATTAAACACCCTGCTGTGTTCTTGCCAAAACTTCAGGCACAAGCATACTGCGGAGTGGATAATGTCTGCATCAACATTTACAAATGTAAAACTTCATTGTCTCCACTAGTGCCTTGGAATGCACCTCCAAATTAGAAGCCTCTCCGTCCTAGCGCCTTTGCTGTGCCTTGACTCACCAGTGACTAGTTAATTCATGTCTTTATGACCATACATCTTCATAGCCATCGGGAATATTTGCTTCCTCCTTGTGGTGCTGCACAGGTGACATGAAGCTGGCCAGTTCCAGATCCGTGGTGAAGATGCTTCACAAAAGCAAGAGTATGACCAAGGAACATTTTAATGTGTGGAGAAGCTAGGTAATGGGTCGGATTCTCCACTGCCTTGTTCCTTGCGTGGTCATTTACACTTATAGAACATGTGTCTAACACTCAGCAAGAGCTTCCCTCCTGGGGCCACTCTGTTCCTGGCCAGATCTTTAGATAGATTAGAGTACCCTAAACCTGGAGGCCATTAGGGCAGTTGGGGATTAGCAGTGCTTAGGGAGCTGTGGCCACGCTGCCTATATCGGCAACTGGATGTTGGAGAGTTTATAGCCTTCAAGGCAGTTCTCTATCCCCTGAGTTTTTCCCTAAACCAGGGGTGTCAAAGTTCCGGCCCACAGGTCATCTGCGGACCGAGAATCTCCACACTGTGGCCTGTGGAGGAGAGATGCAAGCAGACATGCTACTGGCAATCTTTGCTGCAGGTGCTGCCCCCACTGCAGCTCCCATTGGCTGGGGGAGAGGGACAGAGTTATCATCACCAGTTGCCAGGCAAAGTCAGCCACGGAGGTAGCATCATTAGTTGCCAGGCAGAGTCAGCCCTGGAGGCAGCATCACTTTTTTCCACAATGAATATACAAGTCAAAATACCAAACACAGCTATCTGATGCACACCTTGCTGCAATCCTGAAGGTTTCAACTGCACAGTCACCGAGTCCAAATATCAACAAACTTACAGAACTGAAGCATTGCCAGATGTCTGGCAAACACTAAAAACACTCTGGCAGGTGAATAATTGTATAAAGTTGTATGACAGTTTTATTATTTCGAAGAAATTCGAAATAAAAAACACAATATAAACATTTTCTTTTCTGAACACCACCTTCAGTGATATTATTGGCCTGCTGGGAGAATTTGAGGACTGGCTCTGGCCCTAAGGTAAATTGAGTTTGAGACCCTTGCCCTAAACACATGTGATCCTTGAAGGACTGGGTGGGGAAAGGGTCAAAACTGAAGTCCAAGGGCTTCAGCCCCAGCTACAGGGCCGGTAACCTGATTCCCACTGCTCAGGGCTGAATCTCTTGGGCTTCAACTTGGGCCCCAAGCCCCAGCTAGTCTAAGCCAGCCCTGGGGACCCCACTTAGGTATCCCAACCCACAGTTTGAGAATCGCTGATGTAGCAATAAGACTTCAAAAAGTGATGATGCTCCCTGACCAGGAGTTGAATGGGTGAGCACACTCAGCCTTCCCCACTGAATAGAAGCATATCAAGCAGTAACATCACCTCCATGCTCAGCCATCTTGTGTTGGTTAATTGTATTATTGTCATGGAGAGTTTGGTCTGGCTACTCTGTAAGTATCTCACTGAGATTAAGTTCTCATGCAAAATTTACCTATATTTAAACTAGTCCAGCAGGAAGTTCCCATTCAGTTCCTGCATCTCCTTTTTCAGTGTTCTCCATCTCAGTAGGATTGTTCTGTATGCCCAGAATATTGTGCAAGGGAACGGCAATTTTGTTGTTGTGTTTATTGATGTTACATTATTGACAATAACACTGACTAAGAAAAACTCACTGTGATAGCATACATGGAAACAATAATAATTATTATTATATAATCTTACCTCTCAGCAATGTTCTTTAAAAAAAAAAATCTTTAGGCCAAATTTTGTTCTCGGTTATTTATCCATTTAAATCCATTTAAAAGCGATTCACCTGCAGCTGATCCCTCAGAGCCCCTAACACCTCATGAGAAGCCCAGGCAGGGACCTATTCCCAAGCAATCTGGGTACAGACCCTCCATCCCCACCCTCCCCCAACTGTAACTGATTGCGGCCCAGATTTGTTTTATTCACACAGCATGGAGACATCCATAAAACCAGACTCTCTCATTAAACAGCCATTACAATTGTCCAATTAGCTTGCAGTATTAAACAAAACCCGGCTGTTCCCTGTTTCGGCTGTTTGACACCCATTTGGAGGGCTGGGGTCACAGATTGTTGGCAGATTTGAATGTTGAGAGGTAGGCCCTGAGTCTCCTCTTTCTCGTTGTGAATTCAAGGCCCCATAAAGGGGCAAGTCTTGGAGAGGAGGCAGACTGAGAAGGGAGGAAGCGATGCCAAGAGAAGGAGGTGGAGGAGCTTGGTGGTGATGGGGTGGTGAAAATGAGAGGCATAAGGACTTCCTTCCCAGGAAGGAAAACTGTCTTACAAGTTGCCCTGGGAGCAGAGGTGTGATCTCACTGAC
Organism: Chelonoidis abingdonii; assembly: GCF_003597395.2. Taxonomy (NCBI): domain Eukaryota; kingdom Metazoa; phylum Chordata; order Testudines; family Testudinidae; genus Chelonoidis; species Chelonoidis abingdonii. Next base: position 357,787,849 of record NC_133769.1, read on the forward strand.
TGACTACAAGTAAGCGAGTTTATGCAAATATATGAAAACATAATGCACATTTGATCTCAGGCTTTTTGATGGCCCGGCATCCCCAGGGCTGAATAGAGAGTTAATTATTAACCTTATTTTCAGAAGCAGTCCCTGGTATTTGTGTTGTGTCCTGTTCTCTGTATGAGCTCAATCCTATGTCATCAGGGAGTTGGGGGGAGGTTGACATTGTCTTCAATGGGAGCAAGAACATATCCAATGTGAAAATTGCCATTCATTTTTCACATTGGAGAGATGAAATGTGTGTGTGTCGTTTGCACACTGAGCTGTATATAAAATCACTGAGAAACTAAAAAATCAAAAGAAATTTTAAAAAGCCTCACAGTCCAGCGGTTAAAGTGAGGAAATTTTTTTTAAAAAGCCAAACTTAAAAGGAGCATTGCAGAGTCTCCATTGAATTACCTACCATCCTACTCACAGAATTCCTCTGCTTATTTGAATCTGCTTAACTGTGGGGGGTGGGGGAAGTGTCAAATCTTGTGGCAAGAGGAGAGGGGGATTTTAGCAGTTGGGTCAATAAGCATGACAAGAAAATATGTTTCTTGACAGAAAACCCCCCCATACAAAGAGGGAGGGTTTGGGATTTTTAATCTGTTCAAATGTAAGCTTTAGTTTTCTTTCATTAAACAAAGCACAGAACTCTTTCCATACTGTACTGTGCTCTGATAGGAAGGCATAAATTATGCAGAAGTCTCTCTGAAATGAAAAGTTGATTATTCACCTAGATGAAATATGAGTGGCAATACCAAGCAGAAAGGCCTGGGAGTCCCCAACTTTGCTTAGACTAGCTGTGGGACTGGGGAGAAGTCACTGAATGTTTCTGTTATTTGGTCCCTCATCGTCAAAACATTTCTGTTCTCCCACCCTTTATCGGGTTTGGGTATTTAGATTGTCAGTTCCTTGGGGCGGAGAATCTCTCTCACTCTGTTTGTACACTGCCTTTTGCCATGGGGTCCTATAGGGATTGGTTTGGCCCTACATTATTTAACATCTTCATCAATGACCTGGAAGAAAACATAAAACTATCACTGATAAAAGTTTGCAGAGGACACAAAAATTGGGGAAGTGGAAAATAATGAAGAGGACAGATCACTGATGCAGCAAAATCTAGATCGCTTGGTAAACTGGGCTCAAGCAAGCAATAAACCTTTTAATATGGTTAAATGTAAATGTGTATATCTGGAAGCAAAGACTGTGAGCCAAATGTACAGAATGAGGGGCTCTATCCCGAGAAGCAGAAACACTGGAAAAGATTTGTGGGTTGTGGTGGATAATCAGCTGAACATGAGGTCCCAGTGTGATGCTGTGGCTAACGAGCTAACGTGATCCTGGGATGCATAAACAGTGGAATCTTGAGTAGGAGCAGAGAGGTTATTTTACCTCTGCGTTTGGCACTGGTGTGACCGCTGCTGGAATACAGTGTCCAGTTCCGGTGCCCACAAATCAAGAAGGATGTTGATAAATTGGAGAGAGTTCAGAGAAGAGCCACACGAATGATAAAGGACTGAAAAATAGGCCTTATAATGATAGACTCAAGGAGCTCAATCTATTTAGCTTCACAAAGGGAAGACTAATAGGTTACTTAACGACAGTCTGTAAGTATCTACGTGGGAAACAAATATTTAGTAATGGCCTGTTTTAATCTAGCAGAGAAAGATATAACAATGGTTGGAAGTTGAAGATAGACAAATACAAACTGGCGATAAGGTCTACGTTTTTAACAGAGAAAGTACTTAACCACCGAACAATTTACCCAAAGCTTGTGGTGGAGTCTGCATCAGGGATAATTTTAAAATAAAGATTGGGTGTTTATCTAAAAGATCTGCTCTAGGAGTTATTTTGGGGAAGTTCTCTGGCCTGTACGATACGGGAGGTCAGACTAGATGATCACAATGGTCCCTTCTGGCCTTAGAATCTATGACTGATATGCTAACCTCGAGGTCTCTAGAGGCCGACGCTATGTTACTAATTGGACGGCAGTCTTGTCAAGTGGTTAGCACAAGGCTGGAGTTTGGAAGACCTGAGTTCAACTCTCAACTCATGACATTGTTTATAGTTTTTGTTTACATTTCGGTGGTGCCCAAAGATCTCTATGGAATCTTTAAAAAATAGGAAACGTAGACTGACTTAACCAGCTGTTATTTATTGGGATGATTAAGTGGAAGTTTTACACAGAAAATGTACAGAGGATTGTTTGTCCTGAGCACAGAACATGGTGCCAAGAATACATCTGTATAACTGACTACTCTATGGCCAAGACAAGTCATTTACCCTCTCTATCTTCTCCAGTTTTCTCATCTGTAAAATTGTGATTACTCTTTAGTGCCAACTGCATGCCTGGTGCTCTATAGACAAATGGGAAGTCATGGTCACAGCCCTCACAAGGAACCTTTCTCCCAAGGGTGTTATGAGTATTATTTAATCTATGTCCTCCACTTTGAAGCTAAATGTGAAAGATGACTGTCGTTATTGCTGTTGGGCTATCAAGCCCTGATCCAGCAAGTCGTCTGCTTGGAGTTCCCATAGGAAAATTCCCAAAGAATCTAGATCTGACTGTTTACTCTTTCTCCAATTGCTGGACTCCACCGCTACCCCTTTGTCCAGATTTCATCCACTAGAGCAGAGGTAGGCAACCTATCGCATGTTGCCGAAGGCGGCACACGAGCTGATTTTCTGTGGCACTCATACTGCCTGGGTCTTGGCCACCAGTACGGGGGGCTCTGCATTTTAATTTCATTTTAAATGAAACTGCTTAAACATTTTAAAAACCTTATTTACTTTACATACAACAATAGTTTAGTTATATATTATAGACTTATAGAAAGAGACCTTCTAAAAATGTTAAAATGTGTTACTGGCATGTGAAACTTTAAATTAGAGTCAATAAATGAAGACTCGGCACAGCACTTCTGAAAGGTTGCTGATCCCTGCACTAGAGAAATATCTGGATAATTGTGACCTCAATGAGAGTTTTGCTGGGGAGAGAGCTCCCAGGATCAAGCCCCCAATTACTCAGAACAATCTGGCCCATGCGTTTCTCTCCTCAGACTCTCTGCCAGCCTGAGTGAGTTGCAACTTTTTGTTTTCGCTGAGAGGTTTTTCACACTGATGTCTTGCCAGTGCTGGCAACAAGTTCAGAGACAGGAATGAGCATGGCAGGGCTTAATTCCCCTGACTCCTGCAGAACTCAACATCTTCCTTGGCTTGTGAATCTGGACCTCAAAATCAATTGCTCATTTTTTGCTGTACCAAGGGTCTTGGGCTCCAAACCAAGAAACTTCTTGATTTGCAAAGGCACACATTTGAAAGGAAAGCGCTAGAGAGAGGGAGAGAAAGAAGACATCTGTTCTAGTGTGTAATGAAATCCTAATGCTGGGCAGACGTGGGAGATCAAGAGATGCTTTTAAAATATTAACAAAATTGCAAAACAATCCCCATGGGAGCTTTGGGAATATTTGATTTGACGACACTGAGATTCCAATTTGTTCTTCCCCAAGAACCAGGAGAGATGGCGTGCAAGTCAACTAGTCCCTCAGGATGGCTTCTTTCTTAAATACTCCGTAGTTATGGCTCACATCATTTACTCTGATGTGGAGGGCTTGATGTATTAGCCTGAAATAGGCGATTAGAGCTGGAATAGAAATCTGGTCGTATTTTCCTCTGCCTACTGCGCAGTTATCCCTGAGCAGTGTGCCCTAAACTGTGGCAACTCCATGCACAGAAGCCTACTGAAAAATCAGTTCCAGCTAATTTATTATTTTTACTCCTTTTAATGAAGATTTTAATGCTGAGAGCCATACTGACCAGCCTTAAAAATTAATGGCAAGGGGGGGAAAGCTATCCTTAGAAAATTCCTTGGGCATACTCCTCCTGCTGACCTACCATTGTATTCACCGGTGAGCCACTGGTATAGATTCCACTTCTGCTAAAAGGATATGGTCTGTTTGTTCCACTGTAATTGTGATGCTCATAAGTAGTGATAGAGCAGTGGTAGCATGGATGAAACTAGTACAATGCCCAAGATTTTCTCTCATCACCATATTGATAGGATAGCTCAGTGAAAAAATCCTCTAGCACGGCTAGGATGCAGCCTATTTACACAGCTGCTTCTGGATCCACACAGTGTTAGCCTTACCTCTGTTTTTCATTGAAACCTGACTTCTTACATCATAGATGTACTAGCATCATGTTTTCACCATCAAACAGAATAGAAGATGACAGGTCAAATTCAGCTCTGGTATAAGCATGTACATCTCTGTTGAATTGGATGGAGTTACATAGTTCTGAAATTGGCTTTGTATCATGTTGAGATCACAGATTCCATGATTAAAAATAAATCACTTCTTTGAAGTTACAGGAGCAGCAGAAATCAACTGGTAAATGGCCGTCATTTCCCTTCTCAGTTAGGCCAGTTACACACCTTTGTAACTCCTTGATTTCCCTGGAGCTGCTCCTGAGTTGCACCAGGGTGAGACCAGAATCAGGTCCAATGGATTCCGATTTTTTTTACCTAAAGTGTAACTTAAAAGATAAAGCAAATCCATCTTGCTGAAAAGCTTAAATACATTTCTTCCCAAGATGACAAATTATTAAGCCCCTGTCTTAATCCTTAACATAGATTCAACCTGGATTTACATAAAACCCTGCTGGTGCAAAGTCCACCCGCAGGAAGATGCAAATGGTAGAAAATATTCACAAGCCCCATTCCAGCGTGACGGTGCCAGCACAGGCCCAAAAAGCCAGGGGTCACTGTCTAGATAAGGGGTACAGCTAGGACAATGTGCTAATTTAGCACTTGGGAGCTCCTCTGGTGGAGCCTGTGGCAGAATGCTACCATACCTCTTCTCTCTCCCAGCATATCACTGTAGCCAGCCACTGTGAAGGAAATGCCTATAAGAGAGTCTTCGATCAGAGATTTCTGTTAAGTGGGAAACTACAAATTGTGATTGGGGGGGGGGGGCGGGAAATTGCCACCACCAGAAAAGAAGTGCTAAAGGGAAATCTTATTCACATGTGTTACCTCCTACCCAGGCATTGTCTAGCATCTGTGCATCCACTTGGACTGAGGCCAATGAATCAAACAAAATTCTCCTTGTAATTACATGCTTAATGAAAAACAAACAGAGGTCTCGTGGCCCAGCTTTGGAGAGGATTGTTTCTTAAATAGTTGCCCCTCGGGGGCATGTGAAAGCTGAAATTGGGCAGCATAGATGAACTGAAGTTGGACAGGCATGAGTCACAGTGAAAAAGCATGTATGCTGTATGAATTTTGCTGTTCTCTCCAGCCTGTACCAACAGCAGTCATTGGGGCCGCTAATAAGCCTGCTCAGGGTAGATCTACGCTCGCGGGGTGTGCAGGGTACAGACACTGCAGGCACAGCTAGCATGTGTATAAATAGCAGTGTAAATGGAATGGCACAGCTTACGCAAGCAGAGTAGAGCAGAGTGCCCTGCACACCTGAATCCTCAGGTTTATACCTTACGTGGTTCTCTCCACAACCAAGGAGTGCCTCCCAAGTCTGCTATTTTAAGTCCTGCTGCCGGAGCTTTTCTCCACCGCCATGAAAAGCTCTAGCAGTGGGGAAAGGCTCAGCTGATGACATAGGTGCTGATACTGCAGACATACACTGATGTGTAACTGCACACTTGAGTCATCCCAGCAGAGCCCAGAGGGCTACTTACAAGCAGAACATCAGTCTTTACAGGAATGTTAGGGCTGTAGCTGAGATCTTTTCTTATGGTCAGTGTGCCCGTAATCATGCCGCTTCACACTCTGACCTTCTCAGCTCTCACCATATTTCCGTGCCAGTGCTTGGGTGGGCCACTGATGAGAGGAGAGCAAGGATATGTTGGAGGAGAGGACCTGCAGTTAATGGAAGTAAGCATCTGGATCCAGGATTTTGAAAGCACAGGGTGGCCAGAGAGCTGATGAGAGGAAGGATGAGCCAATGGTCAGGCACCAACTTTGGACTCAGGAGGTAATTTAGGTTCAACTTCCTGCTCTACCACAGACTCCCTGTGTGACAATGGGCACATCACTTAAGATAAAAGTTTCAAAAGCTCCTTAAGTCGTGTTTCCAGAAGCCAGTCTTGCTCTTAGGCCTAAATCCCATTGGCTTTCAATGAAACTTTGGCTTCTAAGTGCCTATGTCACTTTTAGAAATGGGACTTCGACTCCTAAGTCACTTAGGTGCTTTTGTACATTTTACCCTCAATCTCTGTGTGCCTCAGTTCCCTGTTTATAAAACAAGGATAACAGCACTTCCATACTTCACGGGGATGGTATGAGGACAAATACGTGAATGATTGTGAGGTGCTCAGATACTATGATGATGAGTGCCATGCAGATAGATAGTTGATGGCGAAGCAAGTGGAAATGAGTGATCTTTACATGATATGGGGAATAAGATAAATGGATTTGACAGATAAAGGATTATAACAGTTTGAAATAGAAAAGATCTCTTAGAGCATCAAATTCATCCCCCACACCAGGGCCTGATCTATTGACTTACCTACCATGCTTTTTATAAGGTCACCCATCGCTATGATATCTGAGCACCTTGATATTGTCCCTGATTCAGTACTCCTGGGAGAATTCTGTGCCACTGCACCTGCACAGAATTTATGTACCCTGCAGTTTTCTTTGCTTCCCTGCAGAAAAATGACTTTCTGACAGGGAAGCAAAGGGAAGCCACAAGACTGGTCATGTGACCCTCTCCAGCAGAATGTTTCAGGTGCTCAGGGGAACCAGCAGAGAGTTAAATCACTGTGTGGTAGAAGGTGGGGCTGGGGAATACCTGGCTGGTGGCTTCTACCCTGTGCTGGGCTCAGCTGCTGGTCCCGGATGGGCTGGGGATGATGAGACTTCCTCTTCCCCTGCATGGCATCTGAGACCGGGCCAGACCCATCTCCGGCTTTCTCCCCCAGCTGCAAGAAGCTCTGCAAAATTCCCCGCCCTCCCTTTTGCTTCCTCCACCCATCGCCCCTCAGCTTCAGGGGGAGAGATCCCTGTACAGAGAGCTACTCCCCCATGCATCCAGATGCTTGGCTCAGTGAGCGGGTCTGAGTGTGATGGCCTCACACACTCGGAACCCCTCACCCTGCGATGAGCCCCACTCTCCCTGCACCATCCTGATGGGCCACCCACACCCAGAACCCCACCCCACTGAGCCCCAACCAGCTGCACCTGGATCCCCACCCCACTGAGCCCTGCTCCCCCAGCATCTGGACCCCCACTGAGGTCCCCACACCCAGACCCCCACGCTGAGCTCTGTCCCTCCCACAAAGACTCCACCCTGCTGAGCCCCAAACACCTTCACCTGGATTCCCCTGCAGGGTCCCATTACCATTGCATCCAGAACCCCGGAATAAGCCCCTGTGCATTCAGATCCCCCCAGCACCTGATCCCCTACTGAGCCACCCGCATCCAGATTGCCCCACACAGAGCCCTCTCAACCCATACCTGGATCCCCCCACGCTAAACCTCTCCGCACTTGGATCCTGCCTTGCTGAGCCTGCCTGCCCACATCTGGTGCACCTGGCACAGAGGGACAGGGTCCTGGGGGTTGTCTCTGAGGCAGGCCCAGTCCTTGCGCTGTGTCAAGGTTGGGTGCAGCCTCAACACTGAGTCCATGTTCCAGGGGAGGATTTCCCACCTCTGTGCAACCAATGGCCTGTGCTCTCCAGTGCCATGCTGGAGCTTCCACATTATTTGACGAATAAAGTTTGCAGAATTTTAAAATACTGTGTACAGAATTTTTATTTTATTGGTGCAGAATTTTTAATATTTTGGTGCAGAATGCCCTCAGAAGTATGGAGGTGATATTCAAACACCCTTCAGTTTGTTTCACTGTACAGCATTCTCATTGCATGTGACAGTGGGACGGTAAATAACGAGCCAGCTCCTGTGTGAATGGTAAAACCAAAGAATGTTCTACATCCTGTATGTATCCCTTACGTAGCAAGGCAGGTTTTAAATCAATCCCATGTACTTTTTTATGGGGTGAGTTTGTGAGGTGCGTTTGCCAGGGGCGGCTCTAGGGATTTTGCCGCCCCAAGCACGGCAGGCAGGCTGCCTTTGGCAGTGTGCCTGCGGAGGGTCCTCTGGTCCCTTGGCTTCAGTGGACGCCTGCGGGAGGTCTGAAGCCGCGGGACCAGCAGACCCTCCACAAGAAGGCCGCCGAAGGCAGCCTGCCTGCCGCCCTCTTGGCGACCGGCAGAGTGCCCCCCACGGCTTGCCGCCCCAAGCACGCGCTAGGCGTGCTGTGGCCTGGAGCTGCCCTTGGCGTTTGCTATCATATGTTTCTAAGGAAACAGCAGCACCCTGTGTCTGTGTGTGTGCTTGCGAACATGCACTTCAAGAGACCTACAGAGAAGTTTACATAGTCGGCACCAGAGGGGCTGAAATAATTTAGGCCATCTTGGGGATTCAGTAATTGACATTGTCCAAGTGAGCATGGTGAGCTACAAAGCGGTTTGTTTATTTTTCTCACCTTGAGCAGCCAGCATCGTTTAGGTGTTGGGTGAATTCTTTGCCTCTAGGCTGCTCAACATACCTTTAGTGTCAGGGTTTTCTTCTAAATTTCTATTATTGCTGCTGTTTTGTTTTGCGAGGCGTCTGTTTACATTATTCTTCTCGGTTCATTTCTCTCAGGGGATGCACTTATTTGTCTGCACTAGCTCTTGTCAACAGTAGTTGACAGGAGGAGTTATGGGTTAACTGCTCTGTTTAGAGCAACTGGCAGGTGCTGGTGCTGCTCAAGTTAAATGGAAATATAAATATCTGTCTTCCTACCCAAGAAATGAGATCACATTTTGGGGAACAGGCCTAAGAGTTTGGGAACAATCTATTATAAAGCTAACAATTCAACGCACTATTGACAGTATTTACTGACAGCTTGCATGCTTGACTGCCCAGGACCCCAGTATGATAAAATCAAGGAGCGAGATTTTCAGAAGTGAGTTAGCGGTATTGGATGCTCAACTTGTGACAACTCAAAAGGGCCTAATTTTCAGAAAGTGCTGAGCGCCTACCTTCTAAAAATCAGGCCCCTTTAAGGTGTTTCTGTTTAAACCCTCAAAAATCAAGGCACTCAAATTCTTGTCTTTATTTGTTATCCACTTTTGGTTGCTGGTCTATGGAATGGCATAGTTCATACTATATTGTTAACTCTGGATGTAAAGGAATTTGAGTTTTAAAATAATTTGTAGGAGATTAATCTTATAAGACCCACTCCAGTCCCAGGTAAGGTCTGGGGAAAGACTTCCATGGATTTCAATGGGTTTTGGATCTGGGCCATAGTGCACATAAAGTATCACAGTGGGAATACATTTGGAACTCTCATTACCACTAACTGGGACATTATACATCTAAATTCAAAGTTCATCAGCAGACATATACAAAAGTAAAAGTTTATTTTATAGAATATCTTATATAGGGACTGTGTCCCCAAATGATTTGCTGACTAAATAAATAAAAGAGGAAGACAGTAGGCAGCATAGAGAAGTTTCATTTCTCCTACATAATATACAAATAATTCCTATTGAAGTAGTAAATAAATAAATGAGCTGATTGCTTGACTGATTACTTTGTTTTAGAATAAATGACTGAAAACAGTGGTGTAAAGACATTGCAAAGTGAATAAATGAAAGCATTAACCAATAATTCCAATTACAGAAGAAAGAGAGAAATTAGAGTTGTAATTAAGGAAGAAAAGATGTGTTTTGAAAGATGAAAATAAAGTGCAGACATTGCAGCAAGGCTGTTCCTAGAAGCACGAGCTGCAGAGAAAGTTCTCCTGTTGATAGACCTTAATATCAAACCTTTAAAGCTGCAAAGTACAGTATCTTCTGATCCTGGATTGATAAGAGCTAGAGATAGAAAACACCTGTTGGAATATTGAGTAGAGGCAGCATAGTATAATGACTAAACTGCTGGCTGGGTACCAGGAATCCCTGAATTTTGAATCCTGGCTCTGTCAGTGACATGTTGTGTGGCAAGTCACTAGAGATGACATTTTCAAACCTGGGTGCATGAAATTAGGCAGCTACATCCATTCTTGGGCACCTAAATAACAAACTTTGGCCTGACAGCAGAAGTTGGTTGAATAAAAGATTCCCTCATCCGCCTTTTCCGTCTAATATCCTGGGACCAACACAGCTACAACAACACTACAAACAAACCATGGCCTAATTTTCAGGGTACTGTGTAGCTGCGTTTCCTAATAGGACCAATTGAGCCAGTTTTTATTTAAATGCCTAAATGCAGAATTAGATGCTTTGTTTCAGGAACCCATGTTTGAAAATGTTGGGCTCTGTCACAAGGTGACTGGCCCCTTTAAGAAGGAGGGCACCCATGACTCATCAGCTACATCTTAATTGGGTTTTAATTGGCACTTGGGCCATATAAACCGGAGAGTCTGACAACTGAGTGGACCAGTCAGGAGACTGTAGATGAGATTCAGAGCTCAGGAGGAGATCTCCAGAAGGCTATCTGCAGGCCCTCCCTAGAAAGAGGGAGGCATTATCAGGAAGCCACGACAGGGCTAGCCTGCATACCTTCCTGAGCCTGAGAGCCGTGCCCACGGAAGGCTAGAGAGGGCTGAAGACTGAGATTTGTTTATGTGCTCTCTGAGCTGCAGAGCTGAAGTAGGAGGGCCAGAGGGCTGAAGGGTGAGGTCTGGTGAGAGACGCCAGAGCAAAGCCTGAGCATAGCGAGAGATGCTGGAGCTGTACCGGAGGACCTGAGCATGGCAAGACATGCTGCTGGGGATAAGGTGATGGACTGCAGGGACTTGAAGACTGAGAGTACCATTTGGACTATGCTAGGGAATTATGGATTAAGGTTGTGGGGCTTATTTTAATCTAGTAACCTCACAAGGGCTTAATAGATACTTGGAAAGCCTTTGCGGACTATTTCTAGGCGCCATTGGAAACAGGGCCACAGGCACCAGCTCAGCAAGCAGGTGCTTGGGGTGGCCAAGGGGAAGGGGCAGCAAGTCGGGCTCTTCGTCGGTGAGTCCCTTGATCCCTCTCGGAGAGAAGAACCTGCTGCCGAAGAAGAAAGCAGCACTGCGGAGCTGCTGCCGCCGATCTCGATCGCGGCTTTTTTTTTTTTTTTCCTGCTTGGGGTGGCAAAAACTCTGGAGTCAGCCCTGACTAGAAGGTGCCCGTGGCAGACGCTGCCTTATAATACACAGTCTCTATTTGATCTTTCCCATCTGGACCAGAAGAAGAAGACTTACTTGCTTTAGAGGGTTAATGGCCAGCTAACTAAATACGTTTGTGCACAGCTTAGAAAATACAAAATGCTAAATGTTTGCTGTAACTAGCTTGTATCCTTCCAAGGTAAGGTTATTCTCTACAATACATTTTCTACTGCCTTACCCAGTTTTTCTCTATGTGGGTTTGCCTTGGTAGATAAGGAATAGTGTTCAGATATTTGTTGCACAGTGCACTTCATTTTAGGTACTACTCGTATGTCCAGGGTCTATGGCTGGAGCCTAAAGATTGTTGCAACTGATCTGCATCTCATGATCTTGTATCTTTCCTGAAACTAGGTGATGTCACCTGATAAGCATCTTGTTAGACCCTCAGTCAAGGTCTTAAGCAATCTCACAGAACAGTATGGGTCTTATAGATTATGACTAATGTACTTCCATGGAATCTTTAAAAATATTAGTCCCATACTATCACTGTGAAGTAGGTAAGAATCATTAGTCCTGTTTTACATATGGAGGAAAAAGGAAGTTAAATGCCTTGTCCAGAATTGCACAATAAATTAGTGATACTACCAAAAATAGAACCAACCAATCCTGTTTCCCAGTTTCTTGCTCTTAAGCACTAGACATAATTCCTTGCCACCTAAGGCATGTGGGTTGTAATCAAGATGTTTTACTCGATACTTAAATCCACTGTCGTCTTAACTTAAATCCACTGCCTTTCAGACTTGTGCAAGGTCAGGAATGTACACAGTACTGTGCAGAGATAGTGGAGTCAGGACAGCTGTCTTGACTTAGCGCTCCTCTCCTTTTCTATCCATGGTAGAGAGAGAAATTCATGGTTTATCTTTCTAATCCTACAACTGAAGCTAGAATATTTCATGATTTAAAGGTGTCCACTGAACAACTATATTCTTCTTCAAGTGCTGTTCCCTGTGTGTATTCTCATGGGTGGGTACTCATGCACGCCATGGGCCGGAGTCCGGAAATTCTACCAAGCAGTGCCCGTTGGCCTGCATGTGCGCAGTAGATCTCATGCTCCCGACCAAAGGGATAAGAGGCAGTGTGGGCCGGTGCCTCTCCAGTTCTTTCTAATCACCATGTGGCCTGAGTTGGAATCCTGTCTCCCCAGAGTCATCCAGCTTTTTTGATAGAACTTATAAATAGATCCGTAAATAGTTTTTGTACTACTTAAACTATTAGGATAGTTAGTTAGCATAGTTTGTTTTCCCTGGTTGGGGTCCCCCTCCTCATCATCTGGGATATGCACAGAGTCCCAGAGTTCAAGAACTGGATCTCTTGCCCTCACTCCTTCTCTGTCGGTGACAGGCACCAGCGCTGACTCTACTGCATGAGATGTGTATCTCTGCAAAGTGCAGTATTAGTTGCTCATTTCCACCAAAAATTCACAAAGCTCATGAGTTTTGCCTAAGGAAACACCTTATTGGAGAAGGCTATAAGGCCCATCTCTGATCTGAGCCAGTAATATCCCTAGTACATTGGCCCTAAAAAATGAGCAGAGCCCTTCCAAGCACATGCTTAGGAGCAGAGTCTGCAGTACCTAAGCCTGAGGACTCTTCCTTCAGGGCTTCCCATTAGCTTAGGCTGCACTTTCCTGGGTGAAAATAATAAATTCCCATTGCAGTCTGTTCACAAGAAATGCAGTCCTTCTCTGAGCCTGTCAGGTAAGCCTTCGTGCTCAGACCATAAAGGACCGGCACCACTGAAAACCCACAGACTGGAGGGTGAAGTGGGCAGGAAGAAAGATCTATTGGTGAGTCTATTATCTGCCAGTTCTCTCTACAAGTGCCAGTCCAGACTCGTCGTTATGGACTCATTTGTCCAAGGATCGCACTACCTCCAGGGATGCACCAGTACCGTTGGTCCTGACCGCTGGAACTCTCTGGACACTGGGACATATGGAGACCTGCACACCACAGGAAGTTATATTCCTTCCTTATCCTCACTCTCCCTTCCTCATGAGTCCAACCCCCCTCCCCCCCCGCCCCCCGAGAGACACTACTACCCAGGAGGACAATACTACTTCAGTGTCTCACGAGCCATCTTATCTCCAGTCATTAGGCAGGATTGCCCCGGTACCAATGGCCCCATCGTTACAAAGTGGAGCAGTTTTCAGATTCGGATGAATAAAATGTGCTGGCCACTTTTGCATCTTCCCTGAAGGAGCCAAGCTCTGACAGGCAGTTGAGGAGTTGCAATCACTATTCCTCCAGATACAACTTCCCTAGGGACCACTTGTACCCAGTGCCATGGGGTCCCCCACAAATGGATGCCCCCTTTTTCCAGCCTTATTGGGGACCATAGGATCCCTATGGCAGATGCCCAGGACGTGCCCAGGAATCTTCCCACACTTCTACTCAACACCCACTGAATCCATTCTTGTATGAAGGGGAAGATATTGACCCAGATCTTTAGGTACCATTGAGAGTCTCATCCTTGTATCCGGAAGACACGCTCACTGCTTCCTCTCCATCTCCACCATACGAAGAAAGGTGATACCAGGATCTACGGCAAAGAATTGCCAACAACCTCCAGATACCACTGGAGGAGATCAAAGACCCACATCACCAGCTTCTGGATATTTTGCAACTTACTTACAGAACCAAATAAGGTGGTCCTTCCTGTTAATGAGGCCATCATTGAACCGGCTTGGTTGTTCTGGCACACACCAGCATCCTGTGCCCCCACACCTAAAAAAGCTGAGAGGCCTTGGGACTGCAATTTCTTATCACTAGCTATCAGACCCTGTTAGTGAAATACAGCTTTAACAACTATTCCACTCTGGTAGATTTTAAGGACAAGCTGCCTTCTGAGGACAGAGCTCAATTTCAGTCCTTCATAGAGGAGGGCAAGTGAGTGGTGAAAATATCTCTTCAGGCTGCAGTGGATGCAGCAGATATGGCATGTGGAGGCCTGTCCACTGATATAGTCATGAGGATGAATTCTTGGTTACAATTGTCGAGTTTCCGTAGGGAGATCCAGAACACCATTCACCTTTCGATGAATCTAATCTCTTTAATGAGAAAATAGGTGACTCCCTACACTCATTAAAGGACTCAAAATTGACCATATGTTCCTTGAGGATCTGCACTGCAACCCCAAGAAGGAAACACCAGACACAAACCTATAAACTAAGGCCACCTTCTCCTCATGCATTCTAGTACCAGTGTTCAGCCAAGCCTTCTCGGAAACATCAGAGGGTTCAGAGGCCTTGCTTCTTGGCCTCCACTCTACCACCATGATGTCTACCCATTCCCAGCCACCTGCAAAGGGCTACTTTTTACATCTTGGTTGAGACTGGCCTACTGCCACTGATGCCACCTTCCTTTTTCCCCATCATTTTTGTGGGCCATCTTACACTCTTCACCTTCAGTTGGGAGCTGATCATGACAGACAGTTGGATCTTGAAAGCTGTACATTAAGGATACTGCAGAATTCCTTTCCCTCCCCACTCACAAACCACCTTTCTGGTCCCCCTTCAGACATTATTCTCATGAGGTGATTCTTTAACAAGACTCTCAAGGGGCAGTAGAGCACATCTCATCTCAGTATCAAGGGAGAGGTTTCTATTCCCATATTTTCTAGTCCCCCAAAATGATGGAAGGTGGAGACCCATTCTGGACCTTCAGCAGCTCAACATCTTGATTTGAAAGTGGAAATTCAAGATGGGTTACATTAGCATCGATAATTGCTTCTGTGCAGGAGGACAGGTGGTTGGTTTGTGGCAATCGACATGAAAGATGCGTACTTTAATATAGACATACATCCCTGCCACAGGAGGTTCCTGCAGTTTATGGTGGGCCAAGAACATTTCTAGTTCAAAGTCCTTCCCTTTGGGTTGACAACAGCACCCAGAATGTTCACAAGTTTAGTCGGGAATATAAGGAGACCTGTCAACATGGATTCACCAAGGGCAAGTCATGCCTGACCAACCTGATTGCCTTCTATGATGAGATAACTGGCTCTGTGGATATGGGGAAAGCAGTGGGACTTGATACATCTTGACTTTAGCAAAGCTTTTGATTCGGTCTTCCACAGTATTCTTGCCAGCAAGTTAAAGTAGTATGGATTGGATGAATGGATTATTAAATGGATAGAAAGCTGGCTAGATTGTTGGGCTCAACGGGTAGTGATCAACGGCTCTATGTTTAGTTGGCAGCCGATATCAAGTGGAGTGGCCTAGCAGTTTTTACAGCCTGGCTTGACAAAGTCCCGGCTGGGATGATTTAGTTGGGGATTGGTCCTGCTTTGATCAGGGGACTAGATCACCTCCTGAGGGCCCTTCCAACCCTGATATTCAGTGATTCTACTGCATGTGCGCAGGCCAACAGACACAGCTTGTTAGAATTTCTGACTCAGGCGCATGGCATGCATGTGTAACCATGTGTGGAATGCACAATGGGACTGCACATCTATGAGACATTCTGATAAGTAATATCCTTTTTTTCCCGCAGGAGGTGCATGTTCTGCCTATGTACTATACCCGCTGTATTTGTCTCATATCACTTCTCTATCATCTATCTCTGTTATCTGTGTTGTGTTTTTTTGTCTTTCACCTAGTAATAAATTTGAACTAGATTATTTTTGTTAGATATATTTAACACTAATTAATGATAATTAACATATAGCAGTTGACACTTCCTAAGCACTACACACGTTAACCAATTACCCTTTTAGTTAGTGTAAGTTAATGTAATTGTGTGTTGCTTTATATTCTGTTTGCATCTTTTGCTGACCAAGAACTAGTTTAGTTACTTTGTAATCTTTGGTCAAATTAGTCATTAAGAAGCTAACTGGGAAAAAAAATGTTTTTACCCACTATTCCTTACCCCACCTCCAATCTTTTTTTTCGTTTTCCTCCAGCAAGTTCTCTTTTTCAGTATTCCTCCAGACTGTCTTTTTTGGCATTAAATGCTGGAAGCAGGATTGCTGTTTATGATAGTGCAGCTGTCCCTGGGCAGACCAATACAAGATTTGAGACCAGTTTTTCTCCCCTAGATATATGGCGACAAGACTTTCGTGTTAATTAGAGGTGTGTTACTAAATCTTTCCTTTTTGCCATGGAAGGAAACATTGTCTAGTGGCTAGATCAGGGATCTGCAGACCAAGACTCCATAATAATGCTTTCCTATCTTCATTAGCGTCAAGGAGTCAGTGCACTCCAACAGATAGGCCACTGGGCTGTGAATATGGCACCTTTGTTATTGTCCCAGCTTTGCTGTTGAATTGCTGTGTGATCTTGTTCAAGTCACTTCACTGGTGTGTGCCTCAATTTCCCCATGTGTAAAGTGAAGATAAGGCACATCCATCTTTCTAAAAGTGCACTGGGCTCTGTGGATGGAAAGGTGCAATAATACAATTGCTAACAATTATCAGTGGTGCGTGTTAACTATACCTTGCACACAACTAACGAAGAAGTAATTGCCCGAATTTACAGCATAACCAGCGTAACACCTGACTAATATGTGAAGTGGATCAGACAAAATAAACTTGAGTTTGAAGGACGTGTGGGTTGGACGAGCAGAGGAGGATTGCCAGAATGAATTTTGCAGGGACAGGTGCCACGTACCGAGGATGCCCGTGTTGAGTGTGGTTTGATGACATGGCTGACAGGACAGAATGCTGTACAGCAGTGGTCCCCAACATTTTTGTGGCCAGTAGCACATTCATGTTTTCAGAAGAGTGTGGCGGGCACCAACAATTTTTCAAGGCTTATTTTGTATTTGTACATTAAATAATACAAAAAACATCATATTTAATATTACATACTATATGAATACATAAGATAAAAAGGGTACTTTTACATGTAAAAGGTATTAATTAAATTATTCGGCAATTACTCTTTTACCTTACCACTTGCTCTTTTTTATCTACCTGTAAGAAAAATTAAGGACTTTTTACAAAATAAATATCATAAACAGTTTTTATCTTATTTATTTTAAAAAAGTAAAACGTTGAATTGCTGGTCCAAATATATTTATTATTCTTACTTTAACATAGAATGAAGCCTGCAGCCTCAGAGTTCTCTGTCCCTAGCAGGCCCGGGGCCACGGTTTCTCTCTAGCTGAAGCTGCAGCCCCGCGCCTGCCAGAGACAGAGAACACTGGCACCTGCAGCCCACAGCCTGAACCCCTGGAGTTCTCTGTCCCCAGCAGGCATGGAGCCCTGGCTTCTCTCCAGCTTAAGCGGCAGCCCTGTGCCTGCCAGGGACAGAGAACACCAACACCCACAGCCTGCAGTCCTGGAGTTCTCCATCCCGGCAGGCATGAGGCCGTGGCTTCTCTCCAGCTTAAGCCGCAGCCCCATGCCTGCCAGGGACTGAGAATACTGGCACCTGCAGCCTACAGCCCCAGAGAAGCCGGAGAGAAGCCGCAGCCCCGCACCTGCCAGGGACAGAGAACACCGGCGCCCATAGCCTGCGGGGCCCGAAGTTCTCTGTCCTCGGCAGGCATGGGGCCGCGGCTTCTCTCCCCTGCTGGGCACTAGGCGGGCACACATAAATGCACCGGTGGGCGCCATGGCACTCATGGGCACTGCGTTGGGGACCACTGCTGTACAGCATGCTTCTCGAGGCTGTAAAGCATGGAGGGAGATTGCTGGCCAATAACTCCTGTGTTTTGTGTTTCCTGTTCGTTGTGATGTGACTTTGTGGTGCTTTGCTCTATGAGAAATAACTATTATCATTAATGGGTTTTATGAAGTCTTTTGAGATCCTCGAATGAAAGGCACTGGCAGCCTTTCAAAGCTTTCAGGGAAATTAACCAGCTAGGCACAAAACCTACTTTCCAACCCTTTACCATGATGGTAATTGGAAGGGGAAAAAAGAACTAGTGATATTTTGCTATCCCTTTGTCAAGCAGGCGGGTAGAATTTTGCAAGGCTGACATAAGTGCAAAGAATTGTGTTTTCAAATGAGACACAGTATCACTCTCCACCAGTTTGTTAGATCCTCTCTAACTGCATTTTCCAGTCCTGCAGGAATGATAAATATGTTTGAGCATGTCAGAACTGTACTCTGCTGAGTTGCCCTGCAGAGATTTCAACACCATGCTGTGGCCCAGCCATCAGATAGTATTGGTAAATCCACCTGTCAGAAGTTGATACATGTAGAATAACATTGATTAGAAGGACATTTGGATGGAGAACCAGTCCTGTGAAAAGGATTCCATTTGCTTAAATTCCTTCATTGGAGGTGATGGCTTCCAAATTGGAATAACAAGAAGAGTCTTTTTTTAATAAGGATTATTCTCTTTCTATTTAACTATTTTTATCTCTGCATTTCCCCCCTGTAGGCATTTTACCTAAGGAAAATATACTGCCTGCTGCATAAGCTTGAACTGTAATTGAAAGTTAAGCTTTGGACACAGTAGGAGTTGTGCTGATTAATCAGTCCCTAGCATCTTTCAGTGCTTTCTGATTATCACAGAGAGAAGTCCTAAAATAAGTCTATAGAAAATCAGAAATCAATTCATGGGCCTTTGCAGTCTTTTTACAGATAATTCATATTTTAATAAACTCGTTTTGAAGTTTGACTCTTTAGGGGATTTTATCAGGAGTTAAAAAATGGGCTTATTTCTTGTGCCACTGAAGAAAGCTGGGGGCAACAACTTCAGGATCGGCTATATGAGCTTGGCCACTTTTGACACAATAGTAGGCAAACTAGGGAAATTTGGTCTGTATGAAATTACTATAAGATGGGTGCACAACTGGTTGAAAGACTGTACTCAAAGAGTAGCTATCAGTGGTTCGCTGACAAACTGGGAGGGCATATCTAATGGGGTCCCCTGGGGGTAGGTCTGGTGTGCTGTTAAATATTTTCATTAATGACTTGGATAATGCAGTGCAGAGTATGCTGATAATATTTGAAGATGACATGAAGCTGGGAGGAGTGACAAGCAACAGAAATAATAAAAGGTTTAGAAAACCTGACCTGTGATGACAGGTTAAAAAGAGCATATGCTTCATCTTGAGAAAAGAAAACTGAAGGGGGACTCGATAACCGTCTTCAAATATATGAAGGGCTGGTATAAAGAGGATGGTGATCAATCATTTTCCGTGTCCACTGAAGGTAGAATAAGAAATAATGGGCTTAATCTGCAGCTGGGGAAATTTAGGTTTGCTGTTAGGAAAACCTTTTAACTGTAAGGGTAGCTAAGAATTGGAATAGGCTTCCAAGGAAAGTTGTGGAATCTCCATACTTGGAGTTTTTTAAAAACGTTGCCTGTCAAGGATGGTCTAGGTATACTTCCTTCTGCCTCAGTGAAGGGGGATGGACTAGATGATCTGTTGAAGTTCCCGTCTAGCCCTACATTTCTATGATTTAGAAAGGAAAGGATGTTTTTGTGACTATTGCACCCTCTGGAGGTAGGGGTTCAGTTCCTGGACTGTGCTACAAACTGCCCTGTGTCCTTGGGCAAGTCACTTAATCTCCCTGTGCCACAATTCCCCATCTGTAAAATGTGGGTGACAATGCATTCTTTCTCCTTCTCAGCCTGTCTTGTCTATTCAAGTCTCTGCTCCATATGAGGCAGCTGGGATGTCGGAGACCAGATTCAAGTATTTCATGTGAGGCAGATCAGCAAATTTAACTTGAGTCTCACATAGCACTAACCAGCTGGCCAGTCTGGGAATGGTTTCTTTCCTATATATTTTAGCAACAAAATTCAAACCTCAACATTTTTCACCAAATGGAATTAATCTTTTCTGGCCACCCTAGTGGGCAGTAGGCCCTGATCCAATGCCCAGTGATGCCTTACAAGGAAAATAAATAAATAAAAAGCACATGGAAGTAGGAAGTAGTTTGAATGCCTTCAGAGCAATTCTCCTCCACAGCCCCTGCCCAGGTGGTGGTGGTTTCTGTTAAGACCATTGATATATCCAGAAGAAACTGAGATGCATTTTGTCCTCCCAATTAGGTATGTAAAGTAGCACCACAGAGTTAACTTACAATAAAGAACAAGGGGCCTACTGATCTCTCTTTATGCAGGCAGGGCTGGCGTTTCCATTTAGGTGATCTAGGCGGTCGCCTATCGCACCAGGATTTGGGGGGGGCGGCAATTCAGCGGCGAGGGGTCGTTCGGTGCTCTGGGTCTTCGGCGGCAATTCTGCGGCGGGTCCTTCACTCGCTCCGGGACCCGCCACCGAAGTGCCCCGAAGACCGGAAGCGCGGAAGAACCCCCCAGCCGCAGAATTGCCGCCAACGACCAGGAGTGCGGAAGGACCACTGCCTAGGGCGCCAAAAACCCTGGCGTCGCTCCTGTATACAGGCTAAACTCCTCTTCATTTGTGTAGGGTTGGATAGCATTTCATAGATTTATCATAGCTTTCACGGCCAGCAGGGAGCATTGTGATCATCTAATCTGACCTCCTGCATAACACATGCTGTAGAACTTCCCCAAAATAATTCCTAGAGCAGATCTGTTAGAAGAACATCCAGTTTGAAATACTGAATTTACGTGCAACCAGTCAAATGGCTGGATATAATCAACAGCCCTGACTGAAATGCCGAAGGGAGGACATCTCGTACGGCTCAGGAGCACCTGCAACAACAGGTCATTCTCTTCAGAGATCTTAATATCATAAACACAGAGACAGGTCTTGTCCATTATCAGTGGACATGAAAGACCTCATGGCACTTTTTGTAAGAGCAGAGCTTTGTGCCTGTGCTAACGTCCAAATTTACTTATTCCATCTTTGTTGGGACCGCTGATTTCTACTCCGCCACCTTAAAGCTCCCTTGCATATCAATAATATTGCATGCATTTGTTTGAAATGGACTTTGCGATTTTTCACGATGAGAGATACTTTTATGCATGTCCACCTATCTTACAGTCTTCTGTTGTCCAACCACCTCTATAGAAAATAGTAATGATAGTACTAGAGACTGCTGTTTGAAAAGCAAGGAAGAAAAAACTGATGAGTACCAACATTTTCAAGTGTACACACGTGGCTCTATCTAGTGATGTATCTTTTATCTGCTATATTAAGAGTCACACAAGGTTCACCTTAGATTTGAATTAGAGTTCAGTCATCAGAACACGTCTGCTTTGTTCTGTAGCCTTGCATACAACCAGTAGTTGAACTGTTCATGAGGTGACCCCTTCTAATTCAAAGAGAGGTAACCTCAAGTAGCAAGTAAAATTCACAGTTTCTGAATAGCTTTTATTTTCTTTTTTGCACTTGGTTCTGCCAATAATGAATAAGAGTTTATGCCTGTATTGTCCTTCACTTTTGCAGCTGAATGGCAAGAGACTTCCCAGCTGATTTCCACACTCACCAGGATTTTGAGTATTCTGGATTGGGGCGTGTATCTCTCTGTCTCTTGAAATTTTTACTACACCTATACCCCATTATAACACCACCCGATATAACACGAATTTGGATATAATTCTGTAAAGCAGCACTCCGAGGGGGTGGGGCTGCGTGCTCCGGCGGATCAAATCAAGTTTGATATAACTCAGTTTCGCCTATAACGTGGTAAGATTTTTTGGCTCCCGAGGACAGCGTTATATCGAGGTAGAGATGTATCTGCAACAGAGAGTCCTGTGGCACCTTATAGACTGACAGATGTATTGGAGCATAAGCTTTCATGGGTGGCTTTTTACAGATCCAGACTAACACGGCTACCCCTCTGATGCTATATGCAGTCATCTCTGAGACTATCATGCTGTTCATTTAGTGAACACCAAGGGAAGGGTGACGGGGGTGGGGGATGCATTTTATTATCAATACTGTAAGTGCCACATCTGAAATATGTTGTTTTCATCAGCCCAAGAGATGCGTTTCTAAACCTGAACCACGGGCACTACACGCTGGTGTGATGTGACACTGCACTGTCAAACTGACCCAGTCAATGTTTATTAATTAGAGCACTTATAGTATATCTAGTAACTTGAGTTTCTGAATAACCCACTTTTAAAGATCGATTCTGGGGTGGATGTAGTTCACTACTGCCTCATAAAAGGCCAGTTACATAAAGAATTGTGTGAGACTGCCTCGGCTGAGTGACTCAATAGTATTTAGATATTAAGGTAAAACAGTCTCCAGAAGTGCTAGCTTCTTTGGGAAATCTCTCGGTTTAACAAACAGTGTAGGGTTCCAAGTAATGCAACATTAAAATGCTTATGCTAGGTTTTAAATAGTTTTTTACTTTCTTATTTGTGAATCTATAAATCTTCCAGCAGTGTAGGCTGAGGCCTGGACACCATGGGAGACTGAAGGAGACCTGTGGGATTCCCAAACCAGATATAACTGGAGTAATTGCATTTTAGTCTCCTGCACACCATTTTTCCACCATGCTTTAAACTTTATCTATTTTTTTAGGCTTCTCTGGATTTCAGGTTCATTGCACTTTTAGATTTATGTTTAAGAAGACCAGAAATGGTGTCAGCTGAGTCAGAAATGTCTAGTTATCTGGCCAAGTCTATTACCAGTGAAGGAGTGGCTTTAATTGTCACAACTTTTGGTTTGAAACCTGTAACTTCCTTAGAGCAACAGATTCAGCTCCCAGCAGCATTAACTGGTCTCTTCTGATACAGATACATGCAGTGTTTAATTGGAGCTGCAGTGACCAGAGTGCTGGCTCAACTGTTGTTGCCCAGCACTGTGTCACAGAGGGTTAATCCTGCAGCCCTTATTCACATGAGTGGCCTCGAATGGACTCTGAGTGAGTAAGGTCCTGTAGGATGAAGCTGTTGTTTTCTATATAAGCTGTATCCCAGGCTATGTCTACACTACCCACCGTATCGGCGGGTTACAATCAATTGCTCGGGGATCGATATATCGTGTCTCATCTAGATGCGATATATCGATCCCTGAGCGCGCTTATATCCATTCCGGAACTCCACCAACCCCAACAGAGTTCCGGAATCGACAGGGGGAGCCGCAGACATCGATCCCGCGCGGTGAGGACGGGTGAATAATCCAATCTTAGATATTCGACTTCAGCTACGTTATTCATGTAGCTGAAGTTGCGTATCTAAGATCGATTTTTCCCCGTAGTGTAGACCAGCCTCCAGACTGCCATGCAGAGTTACATTACGCTCAGAGTTGACAAATAAAGAGTAGGAGTTTCTGTTAATTGTCATGGAGGAAGGGAGAAGAGAGATAACAAGAACAGAACCACAAGGTCATAGAGCAAGGAAGGCTTTTCCAGAATGCACTGAGCTGCAGACAGAAGTCTCTTGTGCCCAAAGGGGAGAGTGTGTGTGGATGGATAGAAGAGAAGCCAGTGCTAGTTGCACTGCAAGAATGGGGGAGAACGAGAGACACACCATGTTGGTCCTGCTGGCACTTAGCAAGTCTGTGAAGGCTTTTAAAGGTATGAAGAACAATTTTGACCTGGATACTGAAATGAAGTAGTAGGAGAGTATGTAGCTGATGTGATTGTTGTTCTTTACATTCTGTATGTGCTGGGGAGCAAGGGCCTGGGGAAGCCTGCCTGGAGACAGTGTGAGGTGAAGATAGCATTGATGAAGACTTCTGCAGAGGCAAGTAAGACACAAAGAGTGACAGATAAAAAGTAATAATGTAGCAGAGAAATGCCAAGGGCCAAATTCCTTTCTGGCATTACTGAAGATGGTGTAGCTATATCAGCTGGGAATTTTGGCCCTAAATAGAAAAATGAAATAATAGTAATTGCACATCCAAAGAGATGTGCTGGAAATTCACCTAGGTCATATGATACAAAAGTCCCTCCTTTAAAAAAAAACAACAAAAAAACAGAACCCGGTTGTGATTTTTTTGGGGGGCAGGGGAGAGGGGGGACTTTGTATTTGAAAGCATCAACTTACAAAAGCAAAGGGGGGGGGAGAGAGTGAGCTGAGGAAAGTTTGAATCTATAAAGGTGTCCCAAATGCACTGGGAATCCAAGCACTGTGTTACTGAGGAATTCATGTGTGAAATTTGCAAATTTATGGGGTTATTTTGACATACTGTATGAGGAACTTAATTTTTTCAACACTTTTCCGTTAGAAAAAGCATATAAAACTTATCTGATGGGAATTCACTCCATTTCGTGGTGGGTTTTTTTTTCCTGTTTCCTATTATATGGTAAGTGATGGTAATTACAGACCTCATTTGTACCTTGTGGATTTTGCCTATGCCAAAGAGCTTTCTTGGCATGTGCAAGTCTCCTTGTAGAAGGTTTTTAAATAACTGGCCCTCGGTAGGCATTGTTGCAGCACTCTTGGTTAGACAGAAGGAGGCTCCCCTCTCATCCCGTTTTTGTACAATATAGTAACTGCTTTTCTCTCACATTTGTCCCCACAAGGGACCCATAAACCATGATTTAGATGTTCATTATAATATCTCCCAGTAGCACTGCTATAGTGAAGGGGCCTTTTTTTAAGGTATTTTAATAAAAGTCATAACAGGCTTACTCCGTTCTAGGACTTGCGGCCAAGTGCTTACCCTTTGAGTCATATAAAGAAAAGATGTAAATAAAATAATAGTCAAAACAAAGGGTAACTATTTTTAAGCAAAAAGAGCATTTTGTTTTTAAATAGGAAAACAATGAAATACAATTTTCCTAGAACAAAAGAAGTGAGCAACAGTGAAGTCTCTGTTAAGTCATCTGCCCCATCCCCTGATCAGTGGAGGATTTTTCTTAGTGTAACCTCCACTGCATTTGGCTGGTGCAGTTTTAAATGACTCAAATAATAGGGGTGTTTTCATAGATTCATAGACCCTAGGACTGAAAGGGACCTCGAGAGGTCATCGAGTCCAGTCCCCTGCCCTCATGGCAGGACCAAATACTGTCTAGACCATCCCTGATAGACATTTATCTAACCTACTCTTATCTCTAAAATATCTCCCAAGAGATGGAGAATTCACAACCTCCCTGTGCAATTTATTCCAGTGTTTAACTTCCCTGTCAGTTAGAACTTTTTCCTAATGTCCAACCTAAAATTCCCTTGCTGCAGTTTAAGCCCATTGTTCTTGTTCTATCATTGAGGGTAAGGTGAACAAGTTTTCTCCCTCCTCCTGATGACACCCTTTTAGATACCTAAAAACTGCTATCATGTCCCCTCTCAGTCTTCTCTTTCCAAACAAACAACCCCATTCTTTCAGCTTCTTCAGTGGTCATGTTCTCTCAAGACCTTAATCATTTTGTTGCTCTTCTTTGGACCCTCTCCAGTTTCTCCACTCCTTCTTGAAATGCTGCCATGCCCAGAACTGGACACTAATACTCCAGTTGAGGCCTAACCAGCGCAGAGTAGAGCGGGAAGAATGACTATCGTGTCTGTGTTACAACATACCTGTTAATACATCCCCAGGAATCATGTTTGCTTTTTTTGCAACAGTGTCACACTGTTGACTCATATTTCGCTTGTGGTCCACTATGGAACCCTAGATCTCTTTCTGCATACTCCTTCCTAGAACGGTCTCTTCGATTCTGTGAAACTGATTGTTCCTTCTAAGTGGGAGCACTTTGCATTTTGTCTTTATTAAACTGTATCCGGTTATTTCAGACCATTTCTCCAGTTTGTCCAGATCATTTTGAATTTTGACCCTGTCCTCCAAAGCAAATTGCAATCCCTCTCAGTTTGGTATCATCCACCAAACTTAATAAGCATACTTTCTATGCCAACATCTAAGTCGTTGATGAAGATATTGAACAGAGCCGGTCCAAAACAGACCCCTGCGGAACCCACTTGTTTTATACTTTCCAGCAGAATTGGAGCCATTAATAACTACTCTGCTGAGTACGGTTATCCAGCCACGTTACGCACCCACCTTATAGTAAGCCCCATCTAAATTGTATTTGCCTAGTTTATCGATAAGGATATCATGCGAGACCGTATCAAATGCCTTACTAACAGTCAACGGTATACCACATCCACCACTTTCTCCTTCATCCACAGGCTCGTTGTATATCAAAGAAAGCTACAGATGGTTGTTGACACATTTGTTCTTACAAATCATGCTGGCTATTCCCTATCACCTTACCACCTCCAAGTGTTTTGCAGATTGATTCTTTAATTACTTACTCTATGGGTTATCTTCCCTGGCACAGACGTTAAACTACTGGTCTGTAGTTTCCTGGAGTTGTTTGTCTATTTCTTTTATAGATGGGCACTATCTGCCCTTTTCCAGTCTTCTGGAATCTCTCCCGTCTCCCATGACTTTCTAAAGATAATAGCTAGAGGCTCAGATATCTCCTCTATTAAATCCTTGAGTATTCTAGGATGCATTCATCAGGCCCTGGTGACTTGCAGGCATCTAACTTTTCTAAGTGATTTTTAACTTAGAGAGTTCATCAGTTCCTTAGCAGAGCTATTCCACACATTTAGGAAATTCTTCTTGATAATAAGCCTAAATCAGTGGTCCCTAATGTGGTGCCTGCAGGCCCCATGGCGCCCGTCGAGACATTTATGTGCGCCTGCTTAGTGCCCGGCAGGAGAGAGAAGCTGCGGCCCTGTGCCTACCAGGGGCAGAGAACTCCGGGGTTGCAGGCTGCGGGTGCCAGTGTTCTCGGTCCGTGCCAGGCACGGGATGGCAACTTCTCTCCAGTTTCTCCGGGGTTGCAGGCACCAGTGTTTTCTGTCCCCGGCAGGCGCAGGGCTGCAACTTCAGCTAGAGAGAAACCGCAGCCCCGGGCCTGCTGGCGACAGAGAACTCTGGGGCTGCAGGCTTCATTCTATGTTAAAGTAAGAATAATGAATATATTTGGACCAGTAGTTCAACAATGTTTTACTTTTTTAAAATAAATAAGATGAAAACTGTTTGATATTTATTTGTAAAAACTCCTTAATTTTTCTTACAGGTAGATTAAAAAAGAGCAAATTCACATGGTAATTTAATTATACCTTTTACATGTAAAATTACTCTTTTTATCTTATGGATTCATATATTATGTAATATTAAATATGATGTTTTTTGTATTATTTAATGTACAAATACAAAATAAGCCTTGAAAAATTGTTGATGCCCACCACACTCTTCTGAAAACTTGAATGTGCTGCTGACCACAAAAAGGTTGAGGACCACTGGCCTAAATGTTCCTTAGTCGTGTAATGTAACCCCCCCTTAGTACAGCTACAGTGTAGCATCTTGCTCTAAGACAATTTCTCTTCCTCATTGGTCTTTACACCTCTCAGGCCTTGATTCAGCAAAGTACTGACGCACGTGCTTAATTTTAAGCAGGTGAGTAATCCCATCCTTGTTAAGCAAAGCACTTTACTACGTGCATAACTTAAGTCACTGAGTTCAATAATATTTAAACACATGCTTAAAGTTATGCTTATGCTTAAGGGCTTTGCTGAATCAGGGCCTCATAAGAACAACCCTACTAGGTCAGACCTGTGTCCATCTAGCCCAGTATCCTGTCTTCCAACACTGACCAATGCCAGGTACCCCAGAGGGAATGAACAGAACAGGTTATCATCAAGTGATCCATCCCCGTCACCCATTCCTAGCTTCTGGCAAAGAGAAGCTAGGGCCACCATCTCTGCCCATCCTGGTTAATATCCTGGTTACCTATCCACCATGGGCTTATCTAGTTCTTTTTTGAACCCTGTTATAGTCTTGGCCTTCACAACATCCTCTGGCAAGGAGTTCCACAAATTGACTGTGTGTTGTGTGAAAAAATGCTTCCTTTGTTTGTTTTTAAAGGTGCTGCCTATTAATTTCATTTGGTGATCCCTAGTTCTTGTGTTATGAAAAGGAGTAAATAACACTTCCTTATTTACTTTCTCCACACCGGTTATGATTTTATAGAGCTCTATCATATCCTCCTCTCAGTCATCTCTTTTTTAAGCCTCAGGTATTTGATGACCCATACATAAGAAGGATAAATTATGTGATGGAAACAAAGTATTCCTTTTATATGCTGTGTATTCTACATGCTTTACACACAAATATAGATGAAATCTTGGCTCCTCTGAAGTCAGTGGGTATTTTGCCATTGATTTCATTGGGTTCAGGATTTCACCCATGGAGTCGGTGGACCTGACATCATTTTTGGAGTAAATCAGGATTAGTGCCAATGTGGAAAGGGAAGTAGCTCTATTTAAGTCAAATATGTTATACTAGTTTACAAGAGATCAGAATTGGGCCCAGAGTTCCTCCCACTACCAACAATATGATAGATTCTAGCATCTAAATGACAGGAAAACCCAGAATGTGGTTTCAACAGCACTACAGTGGCAGACTCACAGATGGGTCCTCCCATTTCCTTCCTGGTTCTAGATGCACCTTTTCAGTGCTAATCACTGGCCTGCTTCATCCAGTTGCCTCTTTCTGGCTCTGGCTCCATTCTACTGAACTGCTGATGTTGAAAGTGAGCTAACAGTAAAATGCCATCTTTGAACCACCATATTGTGCCTTGGTATTGTAGGTTATCAGAACGTGTATAGGATGCAATACAGGAGCACAGATGTTAGAGCTATAAATTATGTATCTTAGGGTACGTCTACACTGCACGATTATTTCGAATTAGCTTAAACCGATATTACAAAACAGATCTAATAAAATCGGTTTAGCGCGTCCACAGTGGGATCCCGAAATCGATTGTTTGCGTCCATGGTCCAAAGCTACCATCGATTTCAGGAGCGGTGCACTGTGGGTAGCTGTTCCTCAGCTATCCCATAGTTCCCACTTCCGTGTTGAGAGCACAGTGCCTGATGGGGCAGAAAACACTGCCCCGGGTGGTGCTGGGTACAGCCTCACCCCTCCCTTTGTGAAGGCAGCAGACAACCCTTTGGCGCCTTTTTCGCGGAGTGCATTGAGCAAACGCCATAGCACAGCAATCTTTCCCTTTTTTTTTTCACGTGGTGGTGGGGGGAAATAAACTGAGGAGCTGTTCCCTGAACCACGCCAGACACTGTGTTTGAACCTACAGACATTGGGAGCTCAGCCAAGAATGCAAATAATTTTCAGAGACTGCTGTGGACTGTGGGATAGCTGGAGTCCTCAGTACCCCCTCCCTCCCTTCATGAGCGTCCATTTGAGTCTCTGGCTTCCCGTTACGCTTGTCACACAGCGCTGTGTATCCTGGAGTTTTTTATTCAAACGCTTTGGCATTTCGTGTTCTGTAACGGAGCTGGATACAACAGATTTGTCTCCCCATACAGCGATCAGACCTAGTATCTCCCGTACGGTCTATGCTGGAGCTCTTTTTCGATTTCAAACTGCATCGCCAGCCGTGCTGATCAGAGCTCCACGCTGGGCAAGCAGGAAATGTAATTCAAAAGTTCGCGGGGCTTTTCCTGTTTACCTGCCCGCTGCATCCGAGTTCAGATTGCTGTCCAGAGCGGTCAGTGCTGCACTCTGGGATGCCGCCCGGAGGCCAATAACGTCGATTTCCGTCCACATGAACCCTAATCCGAGTTATCACTATCAAATTTAGCGCTACTCCTCTCGTTTGGGAGGAGTTCCGAAATCGATTTAAGGAGCCATTTAACTCGATATTAATGACGACGTCGTGTGAACGGATACAGCATTAAATCGGTATATCGGCCATTAAACCGATTTAAAGTCGCCGTGTAGACCTGGCCTTAGTCCAGTTCCCTGTGAGTACAAGGCATAGAGCAGATATTAAACTGATAGTACATACACTCTTGGCCAAGAGGATGTAGTTGTGTTGCAGTGATTAGACACAACTAGCTGAAATAAACATGGTGTGTCAGGCTTTAAATTTATTTTTATGGATTTTGTTGTTAACCGTAGTGTTTGGAGTTTAAATAGTTGTTGCCTGCCCCTAGCCAAACTTTCCCTTAGTGCTAGTGCTCAAGGTTTTCCCTTAGTGCCAATCCTTTGATTTTTGATTGACTTTTGCCCCTTCTAAATAATAATTTAAATATTTCCATCCACTCTTTAATCTTACAATAAATACCAAACTGAGTGTAAGCCACAGTATGTTTTGATTTAAGAGGTAAGTGTTTACTGCAGGGGCGGGCAAACTTTTTGGCCCGAGGGATGCATCGGGTTTCGTAAATTGTATGGAGGGCAGGTTAGGGGAGAGGGTCGTGGCCAGGCCCCCACCTCTTATCTGCCTCCCCCGGGACATCTGCCCATCCAAACCCCCCATTCCTTGATGGCCCCGCTGGGAGCCTGCCCCATCCACGCACCCCTGTCCCCTGACGGCCCCTGGACTCCCGCTGCCCCATCCAACCTCTCCTCTCATTCCTGACAGCCCCCGTCCCAGGACCCCTGTCCCATCCAACCACCCCTTCTTCCTGTCCTCTGACTGCCCCCGGAACCCCTGCCCCTGACTGCCCCTGCTCCACCATCCAACCCCTCTCTCCTTCCTGACCGCCCCCCACAAGACTCCTGCCCCCATTCAACCTCCTGTCTCCCCTGACCGCCCCACTCCCTATCCATACCCCCACCCCGTGACCACGAGCTCAAACTCCCCGCCCTCTATCTAACCCTCTGATACCCATTACCACGCAGCCTGGAGCACCAGTGGCTGGCGGCACTACCGCCGGGCCACTCTGCCACCACCACCACACAGCACAGAGACCAGGTCAGGCTGGGCTCTGCAGCTGCACTGCCCCAGAAACTCACAGCCCCACCACCCCAGAGCATTGCGGCCGTGGCAGAGCAAGCAAGCTGAGGCTGCGGGGGAGAGGAGACAGCGGGGGAGGGGCCGGGGGCTAGCCTCCTGGACCAGGAGCTTGGGGCCGGGCAGAACGGTCCTGTGAGCCGTAGTTTGCCCACCTCTGGTTTACTGTTACAGTCAATATGGCAAGCCTTGGAAATGAGAGATATTTATTTGTCTTTCCTTTACTCTCAAAAAATAGAGGGAAATGAGTGGTCATTATTAACTACTGTTAGCCTGTTATACCGAGGTTCATCTTGAATTCCTATTGTCTATAGTGTGAGTTGTGATACTCAGCTCCAGAGTACATCAGGCCATAATTGCGTAAGCCTGTCTTCAATATTTGGTTTCTTTTGAGCACAATAAAACAGTCTGGAAACATAGAGACATATTTTACCGCTATTGCAACAATACGCATTGATTTTTTTTCCTGTAAATAACATTGCAGGTAATTTTATTGCAGTGAAAAGCTGATCTACTTCAATAATTAAGTATTTTGACAAAATATTTTTCGTGTTTATTTCTCATAACAGTTTCTCCTGTGTGTGTGTGTGCGTGTGCCCCCTTGTGCTTGTGCATATATATTCTATCTGGCATAGTGATAGGAACAAAATCCACACTTATGTAGCTTTGAAGCAGTGGTGCCATCTCCTATTTGCAACTTCTCAACTTCACTTGGTACCGTAACAACATTTCAAATAAGGGAGGAAGTGAAGAGGAGCATCTGCCTCCGCAGACATCTTTGTCTTGGCTCCGTCTAAAACTCACTCTTCATTCTTCCACTCCCCAGCACTCGAGTGGCTTGATTTCTTGCTCTTAGTCTCTCTAACCTAAAATATTCTATAAAAACCCTCTTAAAATATAGACTCGTATTTTCAAACGTGACTAGTAATATGAGTGCCTCCATTTTTTCAGGTGTCCCAAACTAGCAGGGGGAGTAATGATTACTTTAAAAGGGAACCATCATGAGGATGTTCAGAAGTAAGGTTTCAGTTTGCAGGGCAGATCTGTTATTTACGATGAGGTCAGGATTTATAGAACAGACCTGACGGAGGACTAGGGGGAGGACTACTACCTAGATGCCAACAAAATAGACATTTTCATTTTTATTTATGTATTAGTAAGCTGAGAGCTGGTGACATGTGTCAAACTGACAGCCTGGACTCTGAACTAGAATGTCCACAGAGCAGGTACATCAGGAAGCTTCTGCTAGCAGGGCAGTGTGCCGATAGGCATGGTTTGGGACACAGATAATTGATACTTTCCTTTTATCGGTAGTTATAAATTGGTTCCCGGTAGTCTATTAGATACTCTTTCTTTTGCATATTGTAAGACTGAATAAAAAGCTTAAACTATAAAATCCAACCCTCTGCTGTCTAATGGGATGAACTCAGGTCTCCTCTTTTATACTCTCTTTCAGATTATTCCAATCTGATCACCACACAAACACTGTTATTTTAATGTTGAAGACTCAGACAAAAGTGCCATGGATGTGAAAGAGAGAAAACCATACCGATCTCTGACCAGGCGCCGTGACACCGAGCGACGCTACACTAGCTCCTCGGCAGAGAGCGAAGACAGCAAAATACCCCAAAAGTCCTACAGCTCCAGCGAGACGCTGAAGGCTTACGATCAAGACTCCAGACTGACCTACAGCAATCGGGTCAAAGACATGGTGCACCAGGAGGCTGATGAATTCTGCCGAGCGGGTAAGTACATTTCATAAGGTGCTGCTGTAAGAAGTGTGAGTTAATCAACTCTATGCTGAGGTCCAGAGGTAGATGAGGGAATAACTCAAAGCTATAAAGGGTTCTGAGGCACTCACAGAGGAATGTCTTTAAGACATTGCACAGAGCAATGAGAGAAAACACTAGGGGAAGATCAACATGGCTTTGTTGGAAGGAAAGCCTCTGCCTGTGGCATGCATAGGTAGTGACATCCCTGGACAGTGTGGTGGCAGTGACTGAACCTGGGACCTCTTGAGCGTGAGATCTATTTCCTGAACTGAAAGACCAAGTTCAGTAGCATGGAAGCAGTAGCATAAACATCTTTATATGCCCTAGCCATTACAGGAAGACAAAGAGCCATACTGGGTGAGTGTGGGTTGCACATAGATACTACGCAGTCAACACTGAGCCCAGACAGTCTTAGGTTGGAAGAAATAGGGTTTCCTGTCAATCCAGGAAAGTGTGAATTGGGCAGCTAAAGTGAAATGAAACATGCAGTAGTGCAAATGATGAACAGAAAGATTGACATAGGCTGTCCATGACTTCTACTATATACCCCTGACTAAAACTGGGAGTGGGGTGGCAGATCGGGAGGGCTGCCTGGAAGATGCTGTGGGTGCTGAGGAGAGAGGTGCAGCGGGTGCTCAGGAGGACGTCACATGTTCAGAGATAGAGGGAGTGCAGGTGCTGCAGCGGGGGCTGGGGCAGGTTCCCTACCCGGCTCCTGGGAAGTGGGGACCCCAGCTCCTAGTTCCACATGCTGCCTCCACTCTGCCCCAAGCCACGGTTCTGCAGCTCCCATTGGCTGGGAACCGTGGCCAATGGGTGCTGTGGGAGCGATGCCTGTGGGCAAAGGCAGCACATGGAGTGGGAGCTGTGGGAGGGAAGTTCCTGTCGCCCTTCTTGAGACGCCCCCTTCGCTAGGTAAGCACCACCTCACACCCCAACCCCCCGCCTCGAGCGCCCACACACCTGAACTCCTGCTACTGTGGGATGCAGGGGCCCGAGACTTCCGCAGCAGTGTCCGGTATGCCTGGCCCAGGGGCTGGCCAAGCTGCTCAGGCGGCTCCCAGCCCAGGTGCACCAGCTGTTGCAGAAGCCATGGAGGTCATGGAAAGTCATGGAATCTGTGACTTCTGTGACCTCCATGACAAACATGGAGCCCTACTTATAGGGCCAGATTCTCAAAGGTGGATGCACACGACTGCACACATCTAATCTGTGTGTGAAACTATCACAAGATTGCATGCAAATCTGATATTTTATGCATGTGCCCATAGACATGCTCTTTGTTCTTTAGAATTTGCAAGTATGATTAACTAACTTAATCATACTTAGCAATTATATAATGTCCTCCAACCTAGGATCTCAAAACACTTCTGTCTCTAACTACCTATGAAGTTACAAGCAAAAGAAAGACCTGTTAGATATAGCTACACTGAGTCAAAATGATGTTAAATGACCTGCATAAGGTTACAGAGGCAGGAACAGATCCCAGGAGTTCAGACTCCTCATTGCCTTCTCTAACCATTAGAGCACGCTGCACCTACAGATTTTGTCATTCTTCTTCAAGTGCTTGTTCATATTGATTCCATGTTAGGTGTGTGTGCACCGTGGGCACCATTGCTGGAGATTTTTCCCTCAGTGATATCCATCGGAATGGCTCTAGCGCCCTTCGTTGCTGCACACTTACGCACTGGTATAAGGGACCCTTCTGACCCTGCACCCTCCCAGTTCCTTCTTACCGCCTGTGATGGTTGCTGGAGCAACAACTCTTGCTTCGGCAAGGCATTTTTCAGTGGTTTCTTCTCTGTATCCCAGTTTATTAGTCTTAGTTTAACTGTAATGTAAATATTGTAAATAATACTAGTATAGATAGTTAGAATCCCTCCTTTATCATTGAGGGGCTCCCTTTGCCAGCTATGCCCCCCCCCACCTTTGTCCCAGCCCCTGGGCTTCAAACCTTGTGCCTCCTGTGGCACTGCAGTTGTCTGAAGTGTCTGAGAGTTCTGTCAGGACTTTAAGCCTCATACAAACAAAGACAGAGAGGCTAGACTGAGGGTTATCCTAATGGAAGATGCTCTTAGGCCGGATTCAAAGCCAAGCCACTCAGATATGGCACCGAGCACTTTGACCTCAGTGCTTTTCCGACACCACGTGTGTCCTGGCATCTTTCTCCGTCTCTGGTACCAAGAAGAAACAAAAAGAGGGCGCTTACTGGTGCTGAAGAAAGGCAAGCAAGGTGAAAAAGGTAGAGTGCAACCCGTGTCGGCCCATTCCTCCATCCCCGGTCCCAGGTGGCACCATCAACTTTGCCCAGAATGTTGAGTCTTGTGCAGGACCCCCAGCTGATGCCAGAAAGTCATTGTGGCGCCAGTGAAATCATGGTGCCTTCAACCCTGGAAGCCTTTGCAGTGGCCAGGGACTACTTATTGTTCCCTGTACCGCCAATTGCAATGGGACAACTGTCGGCTCCAATGAGCACGAGCAGGAGAGAGCATGATGCTCCAAGTTCCTTCCCTGCAATGAGACATTCAATACCTTCCAGGGGTAAGCCGCCCTGTTTTATTCTATGAGATTGTCCCCAGTCCAGCAGCGTTCACTTGACAATAATCAGCAGAAGTGAGGGGTACCGCTCCCCTGTGATCACCGCAGGAGTATTCTTCATCTGAGTCCAAGGTGGAGCCTTACACCCATCCAAAGAAACACAATTGGTACCCATCTTACATGCCACTGAACCCTGGTACGGGCCCTCCCACCAGTACCTGGTGGACAGTGACCTATGCTATGGCCATTCTGGAACCCATTCTCCCGGTACTGGGCTCATCTTCTCACTGGTCATACTTGGTTGCGTCTGAGAGGAGAGTCCCTGCACTGCTGTGCTCGGCACTGGACTTTTGACTCTGATACCGAACCTGGTACCAATACACAGGATGTGGACCCCATGGAGGTAGCTGAGGCTGAAGAAAAGGAAGAAGCCCCTTTTCTCCAGTAGAGGCCTCTTCCTCTCCTGTCCTCCATCGTCCTCTCCCCGGATCCAGGGGATTGATACGCTGCCCTCTCCTTGAAGGACGCTTACTTTCACATTTCCATCTTCCTTGGCCACAAAAGATTCCTCAGGCTCATAGTAAACCAGCCTCATTACCAATTCACCATTCTCCCTTTAGGCCTGTCTGCAGCCCCCAGGTTTTTACGAAATGCATGGGGAGTGGTAGCGACCTTTATCAGAAGGCAAGGCATTCAAATCTACCCATACCTCAACAACTGGCTGATCAAGAGTTGCTCAGAGGCCCAAGTAAAGAACAGCATCAGGTCCAAGCCACCTTCCAAGCCCTGAGCCTGTTATAAACGAACAAAAGTCAACTCTCATTCACTACAGAGAATAGAGTTTTTCGGGGCAGTGCTCGACTTGACCCAGGTCAGAGTCTTCCTTCCAGAGCCTTGATTCCAGACAATGTGGGATCTGATATGCAAGGTCATGGCCCACCCAATCACAACAGCCCAGGTTTGCCTCAGGTTCCTGGGACACATGGCTGCGTGCACTTACATAGTCCGGCATGCAAGGCTGCACCTCTGCAGATGTGATTAGCTTCAATGTACTCACTGAAAAGGCACCATTTGGACTCAGTACTTGCTGTTCTAGCCCCAATCCTCGCCGCCCTCGACTGGTGGAAAGACCCCTAGTTGGCAGTGGCGGGCGTTCCCTTTGTCACCCCACCCCCCCCAGCGGTCAGTGTCCCTAGTGCTGGATGCTTCACACCTGGGTTGGGGAGTCCACTTTGATTGTCTTGGAACACAGGGCTTATGGTCCCAGGAAGAGCTCTCCTTGCATATAAACGTCAAGGAGCTCAGAGCGATCCACTTAGCTTGCCAAGTGTTTCTTCCCCAGTTCACAGGCAAGGTAGTGCGAGTACTGACGTACAACACGGCAGCCTTGTTCTACATCAACAAGCAGGGAGGAGTGTGCTCCTCTGCCCCGTGTCACAAGGCCATCTGTTTAGATGACTTCTGCATGAAGCACTACATCCCCCTTGAGGCTTCTCATCTTCTGGGAGCCCAGAACACCCTGACAGATCACCTCAGCAGATCTTTCTTCTCTCAGCATGAGTGCTCCTTTCGCCCAGAGGTCACCCAGTTCGTCTTCTGAAGGTGGGGCTCTCCCCAGATAGACCTATTTGCGACCAAGCAGAACAGGAAATGCCATCATTTTTGCTCACTGCTTGGGCACAAGCTGGGCTCCCTTTCAGATGTCATCCTGCTTCCATGAACAGTGCTCCTATTCCATGCATTACCTCCAGTTCCTCTGGTACAAGTTCCTTCTAAAAATCAAATGGGACAAGGCAAGACTTATTCTTATAGCCCTGGCGTGGCCATGTCAACAGTGGTTCGTCATGCTGCTAGATTTATCTGTAACACCCTCACTACCGCTCCTACACTGCCTAGACCTGATCTTGCAAGATCATGGCCATTTACTCCACCCAAATCTCAGCTCCCTTCACCTGGCCACCTGGGTGTTATATGGCTTAACCCAGAGGAGCAAGCCTGTTTAGAGCAATTTCAACAGGTCTTGCTGAGTAGATAGAAGCCATCCACTAGAGCTATCTGCCTCACCAAATGGGAGCTTTCTCAATATGGTCATCCCAACAAGGCCTTTCTCTGACTTGGTCTTCCCTTCAGTCTATTTTGGACTGCTTGCGCCATGTAAAACAAGGTCTGCCCCTCACACCTATCAAGGTGCATCTAGCAGCAATTTCAGCCTTCCACACACCATGAGATGACAATCCACTTTAAGGGGTTAGAGAGACTTTACCCTTGGGTTCGTGAATCGATTCCCCTGTAGAGTTTGAACTTCGCAGGTTCTCCCTTTGAGCCACTGGCATTGTGTCATCTTTTTCTCCTTCAAGGTTACATTCTTTGATAGCGATTACCTCAACCAGAAAGGTCCCTGAAATCAGGGCACTTGCGTCAGAACCATTGTACACGGTGTTCAAGGACAAGATTAAACTGCTCCCCCCCGCCCTTCCTGTCAAAGGTGATCTTGCACTTCCATGGCAACCAAGCTACTTTCCTGACAGTCTTTTTCACAAAGGCACACCAGAATTCAGAAGATTGGCAACTTCACTCATCGACTGTTAGGCATGCCCTCACCTTTACATTGAAGGGACTAAACCGTTTTGTGGATCCATATAACTTTGTGGCAATAGCAGAGAGGATGAAAGGCCTACTGGATAACCTTATGTATTCATTCATGTTACGAGCAGGCAAATGTTCCACCACCTGCCATCTTGACTACTCATTCCACAAGAGCTCAAGCCTCTTCAGCAGAATTTCTGGCCCAGCTCATCAGTGCATATCTTCTCATCCCACTACGCCATTACCCAGCAAAGTCGAGATGACACCAGGTTCAGGCGAGCAGTGTTGCAGTACTCATGTCCATGAGCTGAGTCTACCTCCTTGGGTAGTGCTTGTGAATCACCTAGTATGGAATGGACATGACGAAGCCGTCAAAGAAGAAAAACAGTTACTGATCTTCCGTAACTGTTGTTCTTTGAGATGTGCTGTTCTTGTCTATGCCACGTTAGGTGTGTATGTGCTGTGTGCCCCATTGCTGGAGATCTTCCCTCGATGGTATCCATTGGGCTGACTCTAGTGCCCTCTGGTGCCATGCACTTATGTACCGAAATAAGGGGCGCTGCCAGCCCTGCACCCTCTCAGTTCCTTCTTGCAGGCTAACTCTGACAGAGGGGTAGGAGGGTGGCTTGTGGAATGGACATATCGAAGAATAACAGTTACGGAAAGTCAGTAACCATTTTTTTAAAATAATTTTCTTTCTTTTTCCTCTGTGCTTGAATTTTCCTATCTCCTTAGCTCTGCGATTGGCCTGCCTAATTATAAAAATTAGCCATAGATTTTTATGGCCAGATTTTCAGTTGGTTAAATCAGTTTAACTCTATTGACTTTAGTGGGGCTTCACTGATTTACACTAGCTGAAGACCTGACTCTATTAGCTTGTGACATTTTTGCTTGATACAAATACTGCAAAGTGAATTTTTTCTAGAGCTGGATGAGGAGGCAGAGAGGAGGGAAACATTTCAAACTGGCCAAATAAATTCAATAAATAAACAAGTCAGCATTTGAATGGTTTTACCCAGAATGAGTGTGCCAAGAAAGCAAACAGCGCAAGTCAGCATAGCAAAAAATAGACCAGACCTGAATAAAATAGTTTTAGATATTTATTATTTTCCTTTTATTGACCTGAGTTCTCCCAGCTTAAAAGGCTACACTGAGCATAGAATATGAAAATAGATGTGTCTCATGCTGTTTATTGCAAATAAATTTGATTTTCAGTTAATTGTAGCCGTCATTTTTCATAATTTATGAGTTGCTGTTGCTGGAGAACATCAATCAATCATTGATGCGTTTTGAGGTTGTTGAGTGTGGATTGTTACAGAAGGGAGGGGGACTTGTGATCATTGATCGGTGGACTAAAATCTGCAATGTGGGGGCAAAAACAAAAGGCTCAACTGGCTAGTGA
Organism: Chelonoidis abingdonii; assembly: GCF_003597395.2. Lineage (NCBI taxonomy): Eukaryota > Metazoa > Chordata > Testudines > Testudinidae > Chelonoidis > Chelonoidis abingdonii. The sequence goes on from NC_133769.1 coordinate 357,826,933, forward strand.
ACAGTAGAGTGTAGGCCTAATCCTTACTGTGGGGTCTGGACCACAGACAGAACTGGTGGGGTGGAGAGGAGAGATGCAGTTTTATCTGTTTCATCAGTCAATTCAAGTTCACTTGCTGCTGAGGCTGTGGAACAGGAGTACATGTTCTCCGGTGTGATAGCACAGCAGTGGTATCTGGATTAATTCATCACAGGCTTGCTCCGTGCTCTCTGAGCTGGCTCTCAAGGTTTGCTGGAGCATATGAGCCACGAGTATCCCTGCCCGTCAACTCTGTCAGAAAACTTCATCTATTTTAGTTAATTACGTAGGTGTGAAGTTCACAAATAGTTTATGTACTTTGAGCATTCCAGACCAGAGTGCCTCAACTAGTTGAACCACAGTTATTTCCTTCTCACGCTGAAAAGTTTTTTCTCTGCTTTTATTTGGAGCTGGTGTCAAGTTTGTTGGTCTATCACTCTATCTCCTTCTTTGCACCCTCCTCCCTTCCCTCTTTCCACTGGGAGCTCCATAGCTAACTGAATTAAGCAGATATTTCCCTATTAGGAGAAAAAACAAAATGCCAGCTGCCTGTGGTTAGTGGATCATTCACTGTACAGAAGTTATTGCAGGAGAGAGTACCTGCTAGAAGAGGTCTTTTGCTGGGTCAGCTAAGCGATAACCCACAAAACCCAGAGTACAGCTTAGAACAGCGCTGTTAGTTGTGTTGGCCAGTTTTGTATAGCATCAACAGATGGAAACTTGAGGGAAATCACAAGCTTTGACATGGCTTTAGTGTAGAGATGGGAGCAAAACTCAGCCCTGGATCCAAAGTCAAGGTCCAGAGTGGAACTTGGTATCTCTAATGAGCAGAACCGAATGCACCTGAACATAATGTTTCACAGTCCAGCCCGAGACACAGCTGTCTCTAGGTTAATGTGTTCAAATTCAAATCATTGTAGAAAGCAGTAGGAGCTGAGAACTCCCATCTGAACAGGGATCTGCATCCTGAGTTTAGATATGGGGTTTTAGCCCCTTTTGATAATAAAAAATGAGACAGGCTTTTCTGCCCCAATAAATTTTGGTGGCTGTAATAATTAGAAATATCTTAGATTTATTTACGGAACTTCTGATCGGGCTTTTCTAGTTTAGTGTACACACTGTGTCCAGCGAGAGTTTGAAGTCATCAGGTACATTATGCTGCAAAAAACCCAAACAAACCTGGCAAGGAGTCACAAAGCCTGGGTCAACTGACTTGGGCTTGTGGGACTTGCACTACAGAGCTAAAAAGAGCAGTGTAGATGTTTCCATTTGGAGTCTGAAACCTGGTTAAGGGAGAGTGTCTCAAAACCTGGGCTTCAGCCTGAGCAGAGATGTCTACTCTATTTTTAGCTCTGTAGCATGAGCCCTCACGAGCCCAAGTCAATCTGGGCCGTGAGACTCACCAGTGCAGGGTTGTTGGGGCTTTTTTTTTTTTTTTTTTTAGCAGTATAGATGTGATGCTGGCAGATCAGGTGCCAGCTCATGCCAGAGCCACAGGCCAATTCTCTTCTGTTTTAGTATAGATCAAAGTGATTGTCAAATGTATGTGAGTGTATTTGGTGTTTAAGCTTCATGAAAGCTAGTGGGAAATTACTTGGATTGTTTTCAATTGTCTGTATCCTGTTCTAATGTAGAAAACGTTTACATTGTGTGTACCCCTGTAACTGAATAAGCCATCCAACAAGAAAGAAACCTGGTGGAGTCCAAATGAAGAATTTTGACAGAGAAGTGCTAATTTCAAAGCAAGGGATCATTGTTTGTGATGATCAGAGGTCATTAAAATGCATTCCTCACTCCTTCATCAAAAGAAAAGACCACGTGGGTAGTGACACTGTGAGCTTGTTTTCTCAGAGAAGTGTACCAGAAGCAAAGCAGTGACCCCCAGAGACAATCTGGATACCCTGAAAATATGTTTTGGGAAACTGGCTGTTTATTATATCGCTGCCACCATCTGGAATTACAAATAATGACTCACCTGTGCATGTTTTTTGCCTGCTTTAACCCCTCAATAACTCACATTCTTTTTTCATAGCTAATAAATCTTTAGTTAGTGTATTATAGGATTGGTTGCCAGTTTTGTCTTTGGTGTAAGATACAGAGTACAGTTGATCTGGAGTAAGTGGCTAGCGTCTTGGTACTGGTGTTGTGATTTTTTTATTTGTGACCATTATCACAGCATTCAGTTAGTCTGGTGGCAAGATAGGCTGGAGTGTCTAAGGGAACTTTATGTGACTCCATGGTAAGACTGATATGATCCAAGAGTTCACACTGGTCACCAGCTTGGTGAAATCTAATTATAGAACACATCACAAGCATGGGGTATTCGCCCTGTTTTCTGACAGTCTGCCATGAGGTAGACACTCTCAGTTGTGAGCCACTCCAGAGAGCATGACGTGTCCCAAGAGTTGAGCTAAGCAGAGAGATCAGGATTGGCCTCTACAAGAATTGCTTTGCCTACAACTGAAATTTAGCTATCTCTAAGATGAAACATGGTAGCTGTTTAAGAGTGCATAGCAACAGAATGTGAGAACTGCCATATCCAAGTGGAAGTACAAGGGAGGTTAGTTAGGAAGAATATAATTACCCAAAGTTGGAGTTTGGCCAAGACACCAGATCTAATGCCCCCTACTGGTCCAAAACATTCCTTGAATCCATCAGATTGTGACATACTGTAGAGCTAAGGCAGGGGTGCATTATGTCAGGTAAATGCACAGTGCAGATAAAGCCATTCACAGAATGCCAAAGTCTTTTAAAGTATTTGAATGCTGAAAAAAGAGAATGTAAATTAATAAAAAAAAAATGTGGATTAGAATGGAGCCAGTAATTGCTCCACTAATTGCTCTCCCCAGTTTTTCAGCATAAGTTTCTGAACAGAGTGCTAATAACTGAATCCCCATTCACACTGCCTGGGACTGATTATGAAGCTCTGCAGGTAACTAGACATGAACTCAGGAGTCATTTTCAGGTTATATTTTTAGCCAGCAAAACAATTGCATCTATTTGCAGCCCAATAACTTCTGCTGTGATTATGTCAGAGTGAATAGGCTAAGCTGGGCTGAGAATGGCTAACATTTGGAGCTGAGACCTCCGAAGGAAACCTAGGTCCCACAAGATGTGGTTTCAGTGATTCAAGAGGTGGCACGCTCACCTCTGAATCAGCTCTGAATTAGTGCTCCAGGACTATTTGATAGTGCTGGATATCAGTGGATATGGAAAATAAAATCCTAACCATTGCTGATCAGTAAATGTCCCATGTTACTTCCCCCAAGAGCAGGTGTGTTCTGGTCAAAATCTGTTTGGAGTGATTATATTCTGTCTTAACCTCCCCCGTTTCTCCTCTTTACTTTTAAATTGGATAAGTTTGGTCAAGGCACTATTGTCTGTTACTTAAAGTAGGGGACAAAGAGGCAGGAATTTTATACTATGTTGCCTTGGGAAAGTCATCTAACCTGTCTGCTGTTTTCCATATTTGTAAAATGGGATAATAATACTCAGTTACCTCTCAATGGATTAACTTAACTGATATTTGTAAAGTACATTGTAAGGCACTGTATAAATGCTGGGTAGGATTTTTGTGTAGTTCTGCTGTGTGCTGCTAAGCAGCTGCTGCTGTTTGTGTTTAGTTCGTTCACTCATTTGCTGGTTCGCTCACTGAGGATGAGGTTTCCTGGTGCATGAGGACGTGAACTCTACTTATTTAGACCTTTGCAATACTTTGCACTACTGTGGTGAACATTGTTCCCATTTTGCAGATGGGAAAACCAAGGCACAGAGAGGTTAAGTAACTTGTCTGTCGCATTGGAAGGCTGTAATACAGCCAGGAAGCAAACCATATCTTCCAATTCCCATGCCTGTGCTTTAACCACAAGACCATTAACATTATCCAGCTCTTCCTGGGGAAAGGTGGACTAGTTGCCATTTATTTTTAAAAGTAAATGACAAAGCCAGCTATTTATGAGTGTGTTAGTAAAGATTCCAAGAAACTAAAGAGGAAACAAATCTGTTACAAGAAATGCCAGAACCACGATAGTCCTCACAGGAAAGAATATGAAAAGTAGCTGGTGTGTTTGTTATCATAAGTATTCATAGTAAATTACAAGTGAGATGGTGGACACGTGTTTTGTTCACTGGGACTGAAAATTCACTGTTCATTTTACCATGGTGTACACAGTCATATGTCAGGGCTAATAACAGGTGTCTCATCACTTGTTGAGTGACACTACTCATAGTTAATAGCTTCATAGTATTTTACATTCTCCTAGTACTGTTCAAACGCCTCACTGAATCCTCACAATATCTGAAGTGGGAGACAAGACATATGATCACCATTCTTCAAATGGTAAAGCTGGCGCAGAAGAGTTAAGGCTCCCATTTTCAAAAGTGGCCACTTTGGGTGCCTCAGTTGCTGGCTGGCTGACTTGAGGCACCTAGGGCTTGGTTTTCAATGGGAGTTGCAGGTGCTCACCAACTCTGACAATCAAAACTTAAGAGCTTCAGCTCAGGCATCCAACATTAGAAGCAAGTTTTGAACACTGGGGCCTAAGCTGCTTGCCAAAGGCCATCCGGCAAGTCATTAGAACTCAGGAGTTGCTGTCTCCTCCTCTTGTGCTGAGAGCACTCGACTATAGAATCATAGTAAAGTGGGGCTGGAAGGGACCTCAGTAGCTCATCTAGTCTAAACCCCTGCGCTGAGGCAGGACTAAGTATTATCTAGACAATCTCTGACGGGTTTGTCTAACCTATCCTTACGAACCTATACCACCTGCTTATCCACTAATCATTCAGATGCTGGACAGAAGAATTATTCCAGTTGGATTAAAAACCACAATTCCATGTTCTCTCCTAGGAGCCAACTTCTCTTTGCAAGAGCTGGGCCTTGATGACGCCATGCCCACACATGGGACTTTATACAGGACTGATATAGGGCTGCCTCACTGCGGCTACTCCATCAGTGCTGGCTCAGATGCTGACACCGAGGCAGATGCCATCATGTCGCCGGAGCACCCGGTGAGGCTCTGGGGACGCAATACTAAGTCAGGCCGCAGCTCCTGTCTCTCGAGCCGAGCCAACTCCAACCTCACGCTCACTGATACGGAACACGAAAACACTGAAACTGGTAAGTGACAACTCCAGATAGGCCTTCACAAATGCCTCTCTTCATAGTCCAATTTTAATCTGCTTTGATTTTTTATCTGACTAGGAGAAGGGAGGAAAATGCTCTTAATCATCCCAGGATGTGGCGTTTTGCACTGCCATGCAAAATATTAATTAATGAGCTGCTAGAGAGGCTCCTACTTATTCATTACAAACTGGAGATCAGTAAGTGTCCATGTAATACCCCATCTGCTCTTCATAGGAGCATTTCAGACAAAAAGCATTGAAATCTCCCCTCCTTCCATGCTCATCTCTTGTGCAGATTTTTGGGCCGATAGTTTTCCTCCCTTCCTGTCTGGTTCCTTGACAGTAGCTGCATGGTTTATGTAAATAGGCTGACTGCTTTCTGATGGAAGTGACTGTGAAATATTTTTAGAGACCTTTCCTTTGTGGGAACTCAAAGCTGAAAGTCATGATTTTTTTTTATTTTTGTAGCCTTCTCTCCCCAGCTGCAGAGACTCATGTGGGCTTGGCTGGTGCAGGAGCTTTTTGGTCAGCAGTTCTGCGAGTCCATGTGGGAAGGAGAGAGAATTTTTATACAATTGTGGTTTGACCCTAGTGTTCACACAGCCCTGTGCCTTTGCACCTTTAATTTAATTGCTGCGTCTTAATATAGCTGCTGTCTGCTAGCCCCTTTGGAGCTTGGGCTCAGCAATGAAGGCTGACATGAAGTGACTGCATTGTTTGTTCTCTTTATGCTTCTTGATACGAGTATTGTAGTGACAAATTATGATGATTTTTACTTGGGAAGCCACGACAGGGTAAGGCGTATGCCACCCACATGATTTTCTGTTTAATTCCAACAAAATTACAGCTGAGGCCTATTAAGGTTTTGTTAAATGATAATGATATATGTTAGACAGGCTCAAAGATAACAACCCTCTGTTAATGGATTTAGGAATGGTTTGATATGTTTTTTCATTATCTTTACAGTACTTTTTTACTGCTGCATCCTCAGCAGGATCACACCCATTTTGGCAGGCGAGCTGTTTCAATGGAGTAGCAAAATCAGCAGTTTTAGTTCCAGCTTTGGGCTATGTTGTCTAGTGTTTTGCTAAATGACCTGTGGAACTGTTGGGTGACTTATGGGATCTTGACTTTGGACACCCTGTTAGGTCTTTATTAATAAACAAAACGAAAACCTCACGTCTCTATTCCATTCTCTTGTAGTCCGATCCTTATCGCATCCCTCCCCATGGTATCTGAGCAGTTGTGATCCTGTCCTTCAGCTTTCTCTTTTACTCATGCCCACTAAGAAAAGCAAACCACAGAGGTTTAGGCTTTTTCACAGAAAGAGGGGAGGAACTACAGTAGCCTCTTAGAGTGTTTTTCAGCAAAACATCTTTAAAAAATGGATCCAGGCTTCCATAATGTGGTCTCTGTTGGTGCAAATGCAACTTTGCACATCAAAATCACTTGCATGTGAAATTGTTACACATTAGCACTGGTGCCCAAAATTGATAGGATATACAGTCACATATGTCTAAATACATATCTACCAGATCAGTCTCATTACCATGTTATCTGCAGGCCTAAAATGAACACAACTGAGTTATGTGCATGTACATTCTGTCACTTGTTTGTTCAAATAAAAGTTTAATATTTTCACAGCAAATGACTTGCATCTCTGATGCTACAGTTGCAGAGATGGAAGCCTTCTTGAGGCCACTTTAAAAGTTTGGTCTAGAAAATATGAAGATTGTTGGTTTTTCTTCTTTGGCAATTGGGCTTCTATATCCTAAACTATCAAGCAGGCTATTTTGAGAAACCCCAGATTTATGGGAGAAATGTTTCAGAGGACATGAGATGTGTACAGCAACATAATGCAATGACTCAGTCTACAGGATACCTTTGTTAGTCAATATTAATTGTTGACAGTATTGATAAAAGCTATAGCCTTTAGCTGAACTCAATATGGAGCTTTATGAAGCTGCCATGAATAGCAGGTTTTATGGGGTTCATTAAAACCAGTTTTTCCATTGCAGGTTAATGTCAGCAATTTTTATGTTCATTAATTATCCAAAATAAATAAGCAATATTGACATCTAATGTCTGTAAATCCCAAGCCTTCTGGGCAGGTTTATAGTTAGGCCATAATTGTGTGTTTTGCAAAATGAAATATTTGGTTCTTCACATTCAGAAGCAGGTTTGCACAAGTGCCAATGGCCTTGGGGAGAAGGCTTACTTTGGTTAGTAACTACCATCAGAATCCATCCTCTTGGCCTGGGGAAGACAGCTCCAATGGTGTTGGTTATGTGACATGTGTATAATAGTCCATATACACAAAACCACGCACCCAGGCGGCAGGCATGGAAAACCATGAGATGCTGTGACTCAGCTGATCCCAGTCTTTTCAGGCAGGCAAGTGCATTTGCTAGATTAAGTGCTTATCTTCGTTGCAAAGGTAACTCAACTGTTATAACTCGACTGTTGCCTCGAACTTGAGACCCATCCACACACACAACCCGTAGCTCAAGTGGTTCTTTTAACTAAGATTGGCTGGCCTGTCAGGGATAGAAGCTGTTGCTTGAGTTAGAGCCACTTGCTAATGGCTAACACGATCGGTTTGTGATGTTAACTCAGTCATCAGTGCAGCTCCAGTGTTATTTTATAGTGTGGCCGCCCTCACTGGGGAGGAATTAACTGAAGTGTAAAGAACCTGAGTTAACTCTGCTCTGAAGACCTAGCCTAAGGCTTTACAAGACAGTAACTTCCTTATCCCTGTCTCCTGCAGTATCTCCCTAGCTTAGTGATGTACCAGCCTCTCAACTGCTATCTGCCTCAGTTCCATAGGATATCCTATAACTGTTGGTTTGAATCCAGGAGTTTGTCATCCTGTGAGAGACTAGGGTTTTGAGCAGTTTGAGCTCCCCTGCAGGTTAGAACACTCAATGTATGTGTGGGCAGTGTTGACGTACCATGGGTCATCCCAGAGGATCGATCTTGAGTTCATCATTCAGGTCAGTACGAGAGCAATAGTGGAGTCTGTGACCCTGATCCAATAAAGCACTAATACAATTCATTGTTAATGTTAAACATGTCACTAGTCCCAATCCTGGATCAGGCTATGTGAGATGAAGGGACATTATTTTGCTGGCAAGCAATGGAAAAAGCTTGAAGTATCTGTACGGATTCCCTTCCCACTAGGTGGAAACTACTTCTTACTGTTTTCTGAGCATTCTGAGCAGGATTACACTACAACTGGCTGATAACACGTAAAAAGAGGTCTGTGTGAAAGGGGAGTTCCATCCTATTTTAAAAGCAACAGCCATTTTTTTCAGCTTCTGGCTGTTGCAAAGCAGTCCAGGTAAGTAAGTATGGTTTGTTTTGTTTTGTTTTTTACTAGTAGGATTTCATTTTGGCTCTGTGTTATTCTGTAGCAAGGTACACACGTGGTTAAACATGAGAGGGAGAGGGAGAGAGAGAGAGCTCTTTTTCATTAGCAGTACTAGTCAGCAGTGATTAATGTCGTACATGTGCAGAGTGGAGCTGATGTCTCTCTCTCTGATCATTTCCTGTGGGGAACAGTGTGGGCACAGCATCAGGAGGCCAGAAGGAGCTCAGAGACAGGATGAGTAACATCAGATGACTCAGAATGGTTCAACATCGCCAGATACTGTACAGAACCAACTGCTCAATTATGATATATTCTACAAAGGAATTATGATATACTGGGAAAGAGGTACAGTGTAATTATCTTGTCCATCTGACTTGGAGGTGGGCATAAATAAAAATCTTAGATTCAGTCACTCTTGAACTTGAGAGGATTCTAGATCCATAATTTGTGTCCTGGACCCCTGGCTATCTAATTGTGCTTTATTGCAGGTGGCACTTGAAAAATTGAGAAACCCATGCATGAAACCAGTGTGATTCTTTTTCCTCTTTAAAAAACTGCATGTGAATTTTTTGTTCACCAAAGGGGCCAGAATAACACCACTGGAGCTCAAAGTCCTAAATGTAACCATGGAATGGATACAGTATGATCAACGTAGCGCAGCATTCCTCTTACACCGCCCCTTTAAAGTACCAGTTCATTCAGGAAGCTTAGTTGAATCTCAACATCCATTTAACTTTTGGCTCCACTAGTGAAATTGCTGATTAGTGCCAAATGTGGTGATGGTGCCGTTAGTGATATGGACACTTACTCTTTGGTGACAAGATTAAGAACACTGATTCATTCCACAGAGACATTCCAACACCTTTTAGATAGAAATTAATTTTCTTTCAGTAACTACTGGGTTGCATTTAAATGAACTTTGTGAAGCTCTCATGAAGATTGGCCAGACAAGGAGCAATTCTGCTCTCCTAGCCTTACTAGGATGATGGTGGAAAAAATGAATGATATTTTGCTTTCCCATCAAAACAGATGGCTCATTCTGCTTGGTTAAATATGCTACGCAACCAGGTTTCCTGTATATGTTTCTGTTCCTCTATGAGATCAGAAAGTTGTCATAATGATCAAACCACACACATCAAAATCTCATCTGCTTTTTGCAAACGTTTTCTCTTTAGAGCTACATTACAACAGCTAAGGCAACCTATGTCAAATTGTGCTTATTTTTGTGGGTTTTTCTCATTCCTTGCAGTGGTCTGTTATCCATCCATCTGATGTAGTCCATAAATACCAGCAGTAGCTGTATCCTTGATCCACACCTTCTAAATCATTCTGAATCTCTGAAGGGAATAATATTTTTTCAGATTTCCTTGATTCCCAAATCATGTTGATTCAGTTCACTGGCCCAAAATACAATTCAATACATTAGTATAATTAGCAGCACCAGAATTACTGTGTAATCTTAGCATTACAAATTATTCCTTAATACCCTTGTTGATTATCAGTAGTGACTTTTCTTTTTATTACCAAGTTTTGCTGACTAATTTCCTTTTAGGCTTCATACACTCTGTTAATATATTACTCAGATTGCAGCAACATCATCTTTTTTCAGAATTAAATAATGCATTCTAAAGTACTTTCAGTAAATGAGTGCATGCCTCAGATATGTTTACTCTCATTTTCAAATGGCGTAGGCAAAAATGTGATACTCAGAGTAGGAAGATTTCAAAAAGATGTAAAAAAAATATTTCTTCAAAACAAAAATACCCTATGGTTTCTCATACTTTCCCTATACTTTCTGAGTAGATGGAGACAAGAATAAATCAGAATTATGTAGGCAAGATTAGAGGCCTGCTGGCTGTCATTCATCCCTTGGTTCACCTAGCAATGACATTATATTAACAAGATATCTCAGCTTGAAATTAAAACTGGCCAAAAGCCAGATGCAAGATAAATTGCACAGGATAGCAGGGCACGCAGGAGAATTGGAATAACAAATGGCCTGATGCAGGACTCATTGCAATCACTGGGAGTCCCTGACTTCAGCGAGATTTGGACCAAGTACAAAGGATTCTTCTCCTACATCCTCTGATACTAACCCAGACAATTAAGATTTTAAGAGCAGTAAGCGATTCTAATAGTCTATTGGGACTACCTAGATATTGCAGTCTATAATACCCCCTTTATGCATGAAGCTGTTCTCAATCATGGAAGCCCAGATGATGACCATGAATAGAGGAGATACTTCCATTCTCTTTAATCCTCTAGGCTGCTGATACTCTCATAAAGTGCACTCTGTCTTGAAGGAGACTTTAATTACATAAGCCTCCCAAATGCTATCTTCTCCACTGGAAAATGGTTCCTTTAAAGGCCATCACACCCTCTCTGTTATTTTTGATCCAACTTTGTAGTTGCTGAAGTCATGTAGGGTAAATCCCTCATAAGCCCTTTGTGTCGCTCTCATGTTTTGTCTTTTTTCCTTCCCCTTTCTCAGTATTAGGGTCTAGGCACAAGATCGGAGGAGAGTAGATACCTCTTGAAAGATGGAAATGTGTGAAATTGTCTTAGTCTAATGATATGGAATAGTCTTTAACACAGCTTTATCTTGGTAGGATACTAAATTGGTTGGATCAGAGACAGCAGAGCTATAACTAGACCTGGTCGGGAATTTTGTAGCAAAATTTTTCATTTAGTTGTTGAAACTGAATCTTTTTGCAGGAAAAGGTTGGCTTGATAAATTTCTCAACTAAAAAAAAACTGAAAAAGGTTTTAAAAAAGGATTTCAGCATTTTCAAAAGAAATGTTCTGTTTGTGAAACAATTTTTCATTTTGACATTTAAGCAAATTATTTTTAAAATGGTCACAATTCAAACAAAAACATTTTGAAATTACCTAAATGAAACATTTTGATTGACCTAAGCTGCTTTTTTTTTTTTCAGAAATTTGCTTCATGAAAATTTTCATTATTTAATGCAATAATAGGATTTTGATGTTTTTGTCCCAGATTCAGAATGAGAAATTTTTTTTTTAAAATCTGAAAAATGTTCATGGGACAGGAAAATCATCTCCTACATAACTATTATCTCCCCTTACATTCAACCAAAAAGCTGTCCACTAAGTAGAAAAAGCCTTTAAAATCAGGAAACATTTGGATTGTGTGCTTGCGCGCGCGCTTTCTCTCTCTCTCTCTCTCTCTCCCCATTGCTGAATTAAGGACTAGGAGGCCAAAGCCCATTGAGGTAGATTTCATTGGGCTTTAAATCCTATCCTACATTCAGATCAGAAGAAGCCAGAAAGTCTTGCAATTGCTTCTTGGCTTTCTGAGCTAAGAGGTGAAAACATTATCTAAAAGTTGTATCTGATCAACTAGTCTCCAGAAAAAAAACAACTCTGAATGTGTCCCAATGGGAAAATTGTCCCACGCTAACCTGTATATTGCTTATTGCTTCATTCTCTGCCTTTAAGGAACTAAGCCAGCATGCCATAAGGATAAGCTGCATGACAGAGGATGGTTTGTTGGTTTCATATTATTTATTACTATTATTATTACTCTGAAACTAGTTAAAAAAAACAACAGCCCTCCAAACTGAGTAACCAATCATGGATGCTGACATAGGAGGACTTGTAGAAACCAAATATAAAACAATATATTTATATTAAATAATTATATTTATGAATATTGCTGGTAACTTGCCAACTATTCTATACGTAAATCTGAATGTATTGAGTTTTGATACCATTTCCCTGTGCCTTAAATAACTTTCTTCTCTTGGTTCCAGTGCACTTGAGGGAATACAGGGAGGTACTGATACAGATATGCTGAGGAATATTTTAATGTCTTGCTGGCATGTCTGACCTCTGACAGGGAAGAACCTGTCATTGTGAAAGGGTAGATCAGGGCCCATATCCATTGCCAACTGATCCCTCCACTGGAGACTGAAGTCTTCTGTTTATCCAAAATGCAGGCAGAAAATCATAGGCTTCCCCACTCTGTCCTCACGTCAAGCCTCAAACCAGGGCTGAAGGATCACATCTAGTCATAAGATAACAGCTCAGTCTACATGGCCCATTCATGGGCCTGGCGCTTCTGTTAGGATACCATTCTTAGTGTATTGTTGTTGTTTATCTTGCAGTAATGGCAACAATGTGCTAGTGGCTATGCAAACATAGGAAGGTGCAGCTTCTGCCGTGAGAGTTTGTGATCTAAAAACCCATCACATATGCTGTTCATTAGCTGTTAGATCAGTGGTCCCCAACCTTTCGTCTGGCGGGCGCCAGATGAAGGACCACTGTGGCGGTGGAGCACCCACTGAAATGCTGCCAAAATTCGGGGGTGATGCCTCTCGATGACATCACTTGTTGGTGACAAGCATCGTCATCGAGAGGCGTCCCCACCGAAATGCCACTGAAATTCGGTGGCATTTCGGCGGGTGCTCTCCTGGGGGCCAGGATGCAGGCACATTAAGATGCCCCTGCGGGCGCCATGGCACCCACAGGCACCGCGTTGGGGACCACTGTGTTAGATCATAATGACACTGACTGCAATCCATATTGCTGGTCAAAAACACAAGACTAGTAATACTGTGACATTTTCAGTGTTCGCTGTAGTCATATAGACATTGGCCATAATTTATAAAGCAATGCTTGGTCACTACTAACATGGACTAGTTTTGAAAGAGTCTGTCACCGGTCCCCTCTATTAAAAAAGTCATCTAGTCTTCCTAGTAGAGAGTTTCTGAAAACAGCTTCAGATGTGTCGGGAATCAGGGCCTACAACAGAGCCAATCTCTGGACAACCTAACAAGCACAGCTGGCCTGTAGTAGGCTGCCTAATTGTCTACACCACCTGATTGGCTGGAAGCATCAGTGGATCTGTTCTTAAGCCCAGCAGTAGCAGCAGTTCAGTGGCTGTTCCAAGCATTTGCCCATGGCTGAGAGAGCTGCTCCTTTGCCTCGCTCCAGATAACTCAGTTCTGACTCTCACCTCCAATTCCTGACCTCTGACTGTTGGCTCTCGCTCCTGGCCTCTGACTCTGGTTCTGACAATGGGCGCTGATTCCTGGCTGTGGAGGCCTACTGTAGCCACTAGGCATATCTTGGTCACTAACAGAATGTGGCTCGGGCAACATATATCTGTTTATCATTAGCACTGAGTAAGAAGGCAAGTGTAGACATTAGATGTTGTTTATGTGACTGGAAGGAAGGATAGTTTTGTGGTTAAGGCACTGGACTGGGACTCGGGAGATTGGGGTTTAGTTACTGGTTCTGCTACAGACGTCCTGTGTGAGCTTGGCCAGCTCAGTTAGGCCTGGATGCACAAAAGAAGTTAGATGCCTAAGTCTCTGTCTCAGCACCACTGCGATGCCCAAAACTCCTGCTCCACCCTGCAGGTGCCTGAACTCAGTGCCTACATTTTTGCAATAAAAGTTCCCTCGGCACCTATGTTTCCCCACTGAGCTTGCACACCGCTGCCTCCCTCAAGGTGTCTGGGAGCCTGTCTCCCACCTGAGCCCCAGAGCAATTCACAAACCAGGAAAGATAGGCCACCTCAGGAATGTGCAGGACCCGACTGTGCACATCTACTGGATTGGGCCCTTGAGGTGAGGTCATACAAAACAGCTGGAGGGAAGGAGGAGGAGGAAAACAACCTCCCTCACAACTTTTAGCTGAGTGATTAGGGTACTCACCTGGGATGTGAGCAGCTTGCGTTGATCTAAGTATGTCCCTGCTCTCTGCTGAGAGTCCTGTTGCCCCCTGAGGTTCCGGTTCCCCACTCCCCACCAGGATCATAGCAGTCGACTGGACTCTAGGCTTGGATCTCCCCACCAGAGGCAAGAAGCCCTGGGGACAGAGGGTGAGAAGCCCCAGTGACAGCTGGGCTCCTGGTAGGGAGCTTCACTGAGCGGAGAGTCCTGGCTCTCAGTCCCCCACACTGCCCCTCTTCAGTCAGTGGAAGTGCTCCTGGTGAAATTGCGCACTTCCCACAGAAAGACGTAGTGTGGATATCAGCCTGCGGTGACTGTGAGTCGGCCAAACATAGGTCGACTTAAGATTGTAGTATAGATGTGACCCGAGTCTCACTTGTTGAAGATGTTACACTGTGGATAAATAACCAGAGTCATTGGACTGGGGGGGACAGGATCCTGCATCTCCCCCATCCTGGTTAAGTGCTCCAATCACTAGGCTATAGAGTCATTCTTATTCTGAGTCTTGCTGTCTCTCTGGCCTAGCACCCTGAACCTTCCAGGGTCTATATATACAAATCTGTACTGTAGGTAGGGTGAAGGCTTTTACACCAGAAACTTTAATCCAGATTTCACGCTGTCTTGGGTGGAGACTCACACTTCTGTCTCCAGGCCAGGGATTTTCCAGGCTGCACAGTTCCCTGCCTACTCTGTGCTATTCCCAGCAAGGCTACCTAAACAAGCCAGTGTGTGTTTTGCCTTCTCTTCAAAGGCTATAAACAGTATAATTTTCAGCAGTTAGAAGTTATCACACAGCTCTTTGTAAGCAAGCACATTTATTCTTAAGTTGAAAGCATTGCAATGAACATTAAACAATTATATAGGAACCTACACGCATGCTAATAAGTTTATCAGAGATTATCCCCCTCTTCAACACTTAACAAGGGCTTTGGTAGGAGTCAGTCCTTCAAACACCACAAAGCGGTTTTCATGTTACAAGTTCATAACAGCCTTAGCTCAGAGCTCGCACACCCATGAGTCAGTTAGTTTTTCCTTTTATGAAGGTGCCTATTTGAAAACTTAACAAATAGACAGAGGAGGCTGGCACCATGGGCTAATTGACGTGAGCACCAACAACTCAGTAGCAAATGAGATACGACAGGTAGGGTGCACTGACTGTGAAGGACACTAAAAGTGAATACGAGCGGCTTGATGCAAAGCCAGTGGAGGGATTCATAGTGAGGGGTACATGGCCACAATGACGGGCTTGGACCTTTGATTGTGAGACTCCGAGAACAGGTGATCAGCTGACAATGGTCCTTTCCTTGTGGCTTAGCTTTTATATCACCGGAGATGGAGAATTTGCATTCACCTCCCTCCTTGAGAGGTTATAAACAATCCCAGCCCAGAATAACACATAAACCATTCATTTAATACACTGGACCAATGCTACTTAGACTTAATTTAATAAGGTCTCCCCAGGATATGGCAGGAAATTGCCCTGTCACAGTCTCTATGCTGATGATTCAGAGATCTGCTTCTGTCATCTACACCTGTCCGTTTCTGTCCAAACTAAAATCTCAGCCTCTCTGAATCTCTCTTTGGCTGTCTAGCTGTCAGCTCAAGCTCAGCTTGGCTAAAACAGAGCTCCTAATCGTCCTCCCTGTCAAGGACTCCTCACTCCCTCGTTTCTCGATTACTGTAGACAACACCACCTCCCAGCCAGACACTTGCTCCCATCAACCAGGCATCAGCTTTGACTCGGATCTCTCTCTGCGTCCTCACATCTGGGCTTTGTGTAAATGTTGCCAATTCTTATTCTTTCTTATTCATCCTCACAGCTCAGACTCTTGTCCAAACTCTCCTCATTCTGCGGCTTGATTACTGCAACATCCTTCTCTCCGGCCTTGACAAGGCGGTCTGGCCCTTCTTATGTCCATTCACAATGCTGCTGCACGGATTATTCTCCAAGCCCGTCACTGTGGCCATGTACCCCTCACTATGAATCCCTCCACTGGCTTTGCATCAAGCCGCTCGTATTCACTTTTAGTTTCCTTCACAGTCAGTGCACCCTACCTGTCGTATCTCATTTGCTACTGAGTTGTTGGTGCTCACGTCAATTAGCCCATGGTGCCAGCCTCCTCTGTCTATTTGTTAAGTTTTCAAATAGGCACCTTCATGCTTTCTCCCTTGCTACCCAACACAGCTGGGAGGTGCTCCTCTTGAATATCTGCAGCGCTAGCTCATTATTCACCTTTACATCCCTCCTCTTAAACTCTCCTTTGCCGTGATGAGTACAAAAAAACTTAACAATGGTTAGGCAGCTAAATATGCAGAGACCACTGACCTATCATGCTAACCAATATTGTCTCATTGTTTCCATGTACCCCCCATCTGTCTCTTTCCATTTGTTGTCTCTTGTCTTTATAGTTAGAATGAAAGTCTCCTGGAGCAAGAGTCACCTTTGTGTTCTGTGTTTGTACAGCACCTAGCACAATGGGGGGTCCCTTTTCTTGACTAGAGCGCCTAGGCACTTTGATCCTACAAACAAATAATAACGGCTTGTAAAAGCACTTTGAGATCATCTGGGATGAAAGCTGTTATATAAACATAAACCATTAGTATTATTAATGTTTGAGAAAGCAAAGTGTTTTTCTCTATGGTTGGTTCTAATCCATCTAGCCACTTAATAAGCTAAATTCCCAATAGGAGAGATGACAGATAGAATGCAGCATATGTTCAGATAGTTCTACAGGATCTGTAGACTCCCTTAAGGATGAGATGTTCTATTTCTCAGACGGTTGGTTTGATCCTATGCCAAGAGAACTACTGTGTAGTGGGTAGAAGAACTATTTCCATAGATATATGTAGGAGGGAATTGGTATTGTTACTAAACAAACCTTTTAGGACACCTAAAGTGGGGACTTGATTGTTAGAGCAGTGATCCTGGCTCTGAATTAAACACCACCTCTAAACATCTTCACCCCGTTTATTGAAATCCAAGGTTAGCATTCTGGATGGCCAAGGTATGACTGCTCCTGAATGAGTGCGCTTGGTGAAGGAGAGTTAGCAGGGAGCATCCCCAGTGGTACTGCTTGTTCTCCATGAGCCTTAGTAAACAAAACATCTAAGCAGGCTGGGGCTGGGGGTAGGAGGGAGTCAACAGTGCCAGAACCAGCATAGAACTGTTAGGTTTTTGAGACAGGTGGGATGTCCTGGTGCACCTGCATGCTCGCCCACACTCTGTGTTGTGCCTTATAGGCACAGTCTAGCTCCAAATGATGCTCCCCTTGACACAGCAAACACACAGGACAATTTGGAGGTGTGCTCTGATGAAGCATGTTTTTATTGCTGTGGAAAATGTCTGTTGTGTGACTTTGAAAGCTTCATCCAGTTTCCTTACACAGTTTACAGTTATTAACCCTCATTGCATGTTCAAAATCTCTTTTGAAAAAAACCATCAGCCCCATTTCCTACTTCCCTGCTCCACCTGTCTTCCATCCCAAGGAACCACTCAGGTGGCAAACCATGCTTTTCCTTTATTCCTATCGGTGTCTCTGGTCAAAGTTCCACCCAGGTTCTTATTTTCTTCACTCTGCTATAGTCAGCAAACAGATTTGTTTCTCTAGATAGAGAACAAAAGCCTCTGCAAGCCAACTCATTTCCTTTCCAGAGTTCTTGGAGGGCAGCGCTGGGACAGAGTGGGAAAGAAAACTCTTATCAAGTGTTGGAGGGATAAAGAGAACTCTTTTTCCCTCTCTTATTATTATTGGGAAGATTCTCTTAGCCTCCCTACCTCTTTAGGGACTAGTAACATATTGAAAAGATCTTTCATGCAGACAGAGAACAAACACACTGAAGAGCTGCATCAGAAAGGAAAAAAATACTTACCAGTAATGATGTTTGTCACAGTCCCTCTGACTTTCCCCATCCTCCAAAGGAAGTTCTCTGTCTCATGGAGTCAAATCTTAATGCTCCTTATTCTGGCAAACTTCTGTAGAAATAAAACTATTTCCCCATGCTTATTCTCTCCCCCACCCCTTCCTTACATCTCCTTGTCAATTGCTGGAAATGGGCTATTTTGATTACCACTACAAACAGTTTTTTCTCTCCTGCTGACAACAGCTCACCTTAACTGATTGCTCTCCTTATAGTGTGTATGGTAACACCCATTGTTTCATGTTCTCTGTGTGTATATATATGTCTTCCTACTGTATTTTCCACTACATGCATTCGATGAAGTGGGGCTGTAGCCCACGAAAGCTTATGCTCAAATAAATTTGCTAGTCTCTAAGGTGCCACAAGTACTCCTGCTCTTTTTGCGGATACAGACTAACACGGCTGCTATTCTGAATTCTGTAGAGCAGATTCACTGAGGGCTAGCTTGAATGGCGGAAGTTTTACCTCTATATGAAGTGAATGACCATATAGGCTAGCTCCATTTGGTTCCTTCAGGTAGGGACTGTTCAGAAAGATCACGTTCCTCAAACACTAGGTCCCTTCCACTCAACAAATTGGCACAAGCAGTTGCCTTGTCTTGTCTGACAACTGAACAGAATCATCTCAGTTGGGGCCGCATGTGAGAGGAAGAGTCAGGCTCATAATGGTAGAGTGAATTCACTTTTCATCTTACCAAGGTAGGAAAACTGATTTGCATGATATGATGTGTGGCTGTCTGGATCAAGATTTAGATCCCGTCTGCTGTAATATAAGGATTGTCTCTGTCCAGACTTGTTGCTCCCTTCAATGCTATGTAGTTTGCATTGTACCAGCTGACTGCCACTTCCTGCCCAAGAGATGATACATTCAGTCCTTAGTTAGTGGCAACGCTAAGGTTGGGCACCTCTAGGCTTCGCAGCTCATAGCTCCAGCACTTCTTGGCTTGCTGCATCAGTTATGAATGTTAAAAAAAAAAAAAAAAAAAAAAAAATTACTTCAGCCTCAGCACCTAATGGATTGAGCCCCAGCACCTTTTTCATTACAACTTAAGCAGTGGATACATTTCAGTAGCTCTTGAGATCCTGTGAGATGAATGGCCTTGACGCCTTAACGGTGCTTTTCTGTCTCTAATATCAGTGATGACTATGCCTTACACAGTTCTTGAGACAGGTATGTGCAAATCAGCTGAGCATCCGTGTGAACGAACAGCTACACCCACAAATGGCCATTTGTGCATGCAACTCTCCCTGTTTGCAGTTGCAGTCATGGTAATTATGCTTACTGAATTTTGAAAATTGTGCCCATCAATGGCTTGCCCAAAGTCACACATTCAATCGGGCAAAACCTGGGACTAGAGCCATTTCAGGAGATCTGACATCCAGTCCCCTACTCTATCCACAGGCTTTGAGATGCTGAGTGAGGTTCTCCCCGGGTGTGTATTGGCATAGCTCCATTGACTTCAACTGTTGGACGATTGGAACTTCACCGATTTATGCTAGCTGAGGATCTGGCTGTCGAAATTCACACAAATGAAAAAGGCATTTTTCTGGGGGGTGTTAAATCTGATTTATTAAAGTCCATGAAAAGGTACTGTATAGCAATTGCCTTTTTCTGCGTTACAAAAAGAAATTGCACTCTAAGGTAACTCTGTTAATAAAAAATAAAGCTAGCACTACTGGTGCTTGAGGCACAAGGCAAAACAACAGTCTCATACAAGATATCCACTTGGTAAAATACTTCACCTAATGTCTCATGGAACGATGATTGAAATGTCAGGGTCAGTTGGGTTTAAGATGCTGAAAGACCTTGTCAACATGGTAGGAACAAAATGCAGGTTTTAGGGAGAAATTCGCAGAACAAATCAACTGGTTGATTTAAAAAGAAATTCTCTAGCCAATTCTGGAGCGCCATACTCTGGAGGATCATAGTTCAGTTTTCAGTGTCCCACTGTTTGGATTATGTAGTAAATATCAGAGTGCAGGAACTGAAGAGAAGGGGATGGAATATAATGGAGAAATCCAAAGCAGGAAACGATCTTGAAAAAATCACATTCATAAAAGAGAGACAATATTTGTGATTATATGCACATAGATATGTTTTCTTTAGAGATGGTGGGTAGTTCATTAGCCTCTAAAAATGACACCCATCTAATCATATCTTTTATTTAAAAAATAAAATAACACCTTACACCTGTTAACCTGTAGCTCATTCTTCAGTGAAGAGAGACTCCAAGGGTATGTCTGCACCACAACTAGACAACTGCAGCTGGCCCACGCTAGCCACCTTGGGCTCGTGGGGCTTGGGCTGCAGGGCTGTTTCATGGGTGAATACCCACTTGGTCGGATGCACCCACAAAAGCTCATGCTCCAATACGTTTGTTAGTCTATAAGGTGCCACAGAATTCTTTGCTGCTTTTACAGAGTTTGTAAATTGTACATAGATTCCCCAAACTGTCACATTGGTGCAAAGGCTGTGTGTGAACCAGGCCTTGATTAAGTAGTAGTGATTGAGGTACAGGGTGTCCTTGGGGACTGATGACCTGCTTGGAGGAGTTGATGAAGATGCAGTGGAGGGCCATTAAAGTCAGCTAGCCGTTGGTTCCAGTAATACCCTGCCCCTAGATCATTATTGCTAATATAGATGGAAAATGAAAATATAATATGTTTATGGATTTTTTTCTGGGTGATACAGTTTGTTGTACATATTTCGATATGTAATAAACAGTGACCCGTACCTCTTTATCAGCAGACAAATTCATAAAATATGTCATCTGAGATGGCTTTGAAAGGTGTTTCAATACTAAGCTTTCCATTTGTTTTGGTATAACAGAGGGTCATACTTTATAGAGCACATAGGATGAAGGGCAGTGTAGAATTGTAATGCAGTATTATTCCTACATCAAATCTGGATCTCCCTTTTCTTATGGATGAGCAATCAAATAGAAACTGGTCAGGGTCTCAGCCTTTGAAGGAAAAGTAGAATTCTTTTTGGATAGCGTTAGCACAATAGTAATACAAGGCAATATTTGTACTGGCACCTCTGAAACTTAACAGCAGTCATCATAATTTTTAAAAAGATCAATCGCATTATCTTTCATTGCACAGCAAACATCAATATCACAGAACGTTAGGACAGGAAGCGACGCAGAATATACTATACCCAGATGAATCTGCAGGGGGAAATATTGGTAGGCAAAAGCGTACAAAGCAGCGTCTTGGTGAATTTCTGGGTGTTCTGTAAAACAGTAACAGTGATGTACCAAGCAGCAGCTTGAGTGGAATCTTAAACAGAAGGAGTATGTAATAGAGTACGTTGGTGAGATGCTCTTGTGAAGAAGCATTCAGACACTACATGCCACAGATGAACTGCCACCAGGGTACCATGATGCCTTTTCATGTTAGAATCATAGGATATCAGGGTTGGAAGGGACCCCAGGAGATCATCTAGTCCAACCCACTGCTCAAAGCAGGGCCAATCCCTAGACAGATTTTTGCCCCAGATCCCTAAATAGCCCCCTCAAAGACTGAACTCATGACCCTGGATTGAGCAGGCCAAGGCTCAGTCCACTGAGCTATCTCTTCCTCTTGGAATGCTGCAATCTGAAAAGACAGTTCGACAATATGCATGCAGCAAATTCAGCTGGGAGAGTTTGCAAAATGTCTTTGTGGTGTATATTTGTTTACGTATAGGGGAAAAAAACATAAGAAACCTGCCTTGGCCACTAAAGCTAGCTTAGGGAGCAGGGGGAAAGTAGAAACGAATCAAAGTGACTGCCCCAAGGTTCATAGAGGTTTAGCTCAAAGGATGGAAGAGACTGAAACCTAATTTTTAAAATATATTTCTGTACAGTTATTTTCTTAGTATGCAAAAAGAACAGCAGCTTATTGATTAGCCTTACATTGCACTGGGCTGATTTCCTGAACAAGCTCAATATCAATAACTCAAAATCTGGGTATAACCCAGTGAACATGGAGTGTGGTTGACCTTAACAATAACCTTTACACTATGTCTGTGGTAAAAGGGAAGAGCAAGCATTGAAGATGATAATGAAGGTACTTGTTTTAGTGCATATTAATATGCACAGCCATTAAACACTCTTCCTGCTAGATTTTCATTTCACGAGCAAATTGGATGAAACTTAAAAGAGCATGGTGTGAAATACTGATTTCTAGATCCAGTTCTGATGCCTGAATATCCTTTATTGTGACCAAAAGATGTCAACAGTAAAGGAAATAAAGAACACTGTTTTGGAGACTTGAATTCTTTTATGGCCTCTGCCACTGACTTGCTGTGTAACTTTGGGAAAGTCACGTCACCTCTCTGTCCCTCCATTTCCCCTATGGGAATATTGACGTGTGGCCTTCTTTATAATGTGCTTTGAGATCTATCTAGGTTGCTAACTGCTAAGGTGGTGGTTTTTATTATTATTTTTTATTATACAATCTTTACATTATTAAAAGATGATAGCAGAAGCTGCTTTCCTGCTTCCGTGATAGTCATGCTGTGATGGAATTAGCACACCTCTGTATTTGGCACTGATGGAACTGCTACTGGAATCCTGTGTCCACCTCTGGTGCTCACAATTCAAGAAGGATGTTGATAAAATGAAAAAGGTTCAGAGAAGAGTCATGAGAATGATTAAAGGGTTGGAAAATATACACTCTAGGAGCTCCAATATATTTAGTTTAACAGTGAGAAGATTAAGGGGTGACTTGATTACAGTCTATAAGTACCCACATGGGGAACCAATATTTAATAACTGGCTCTTCGGTGCAGCAGAGAAAGGTATAACATGATCCAATGGCTGGAAGTTGAAGATAGACAAAACCAGACTGGGAATAAGGTGTATATTTTTGATGATATTGATCACTGGAACAATTGAACAGGGATTGTGGTGGATTTTTTATCAGTAGCAATTTTAAAATCAAGATTGGAAGTTTTTTCTAAAAGATCTGCTCTAGAAACTTTTTGGGGAAAGCTCTCTGGCCTGTGTTACACAGGCGGTCAGACTAGATGATCACAATGGTCCCTACTAGTCAAAGAATCTAAGATTCTGAGTGCACTGATGGAGATGGGTTCTATATAAATTATCATTTATAATTTGTATAGCATTGAATGTACGCTAGCTGCTGTGGGTGAGATTTTCAAACATGTGTAATGGGTTTAGAAGGACAAGTCTCATTGAGAACCAAAGGGATAGGTGCTTCTGAAAATCCCACCCTTTATTTTTACAAAGCTAGGCCCAGACTATGACAGACCCAAATGTGGATGCACAGGTTGTAGAGAGCATCCAAGACACCTCTTCTCGCTTGCACATCCTCCACAAACTCCTGTCAAAATCACAATCCTTGTTCCCAGGCAAGATGGGAACAGCTCCCTCTCTACACCCACACATCCTCCAAACAGTGGGAGGGGGATAGGTGAAAGTAAAATTGAAAACTTACCAGTATGGGGCTGGCTCCACCCCCCTCAATCCCCCATCCCCCAGAAGGGGCAAGGCCTTGGGCAGAAGGGGCAGGGCTGGGGGTCAGTGTTCCCTAGCCAGCCCTTCCAGGCTACTTGGCCTGCGTTGCCCGTGGGTCCAGTGGCGATTTAAAGGGCCTGGGGCTCCGGCCACCGCTACCGCAGCAGCAGCTGGAGCCCTGGGTCCTTTTAAATTGCTGGCCCCAGGGCAGCTGCTCCTTTTGCCGCCCAGCCCTGGTGGAAGGCAGTACGGGCCGGTGCTGGCAGCCACTTTTTACTGGTACACTGTACCAGCCCGTACCACCTTACGTTCACCCTTGGAGAGGAGGCAGGGGCATGGTCTCTCGCCCTTCCCCATGGTCCTGCACAGTGAACACCATGAAGGGGTGACGTGGCAGGAGCACATCGTCCTGTGCCTTCCCAGTGTGACCCTGCCCGCAGAGCAGACTCATGCCACGAGGGCACATTCGAGGCCATTATGTATAGAAACAGGTGCTGGCGAGCAGATGGATGTGGGTGCCACTTCCGCAGCTATACGCGCAGGTACAAATGCAATGTAAGACACTGGAGAGGTCAAGGCCAGACAAGACTCAAACTAAAAATGTGAAAAGAGAAACAAATGATTGACAGTGAGAACAGTGGGCTAATCTAAATCTCTGACTCTTCACTCAGTATGGTGTTCCATTCCGATTTGTTGGTCTAAGGCAGGAATTTTAACAAGACCTCCATTGCAGGGCTTCCTTGCACAGTTTTGGTCATTGTCCAAACATGGTCTCAGCTGATCAGAAGGACGTATGCTGATGGAAGAGAGTCATAAAGCAGTTGAACTCTGACAAATCCCAGCTATCACGGAAGATTCACACCTTCCTCTCCCAGTGGGCTTTGTCCAGGGGACAGGACTTGATGGAAAGAAACCCCTCCCTCATATTCTTCTTGCACGCACACCCAAATACACAACCTCCTTCCAGCTCACTCTTCTGTTAAGCCCCTGTTCTGCAGTCTAGCTTTATGACATTACTCTGCAGGCCAAGGCAAAACCCATCATTTCTCTTTCCCTGGCGTCAGAGATCTGCACAGCGCTACATGCTAGTGAAGCTGTGTCAGAAAGGTTCCCTATCCCAAATGGCACCAGCTGTTATAATACAATACAGATCCAGTGTGTGAAGAACGCATCAAATTATAGCTGTCGTTGAAGAGGTTTTTTTTCCAGGTAGGAGGGTGAGAGGGGGAGGGATTAATTTGTAGGCTGTTCAGGTATGAAGAGAGAAAGGCATACAACACAATAAGAAAGCAGGGGTGGCTGACCCCAAGTTCATCTTTAAAGTAGTTGTATATGTGTTTATAGATTTATTATAAAATATTTATTGATTATGGCAGCATCTTGAGGCATCCCAATCAAGGTCGAGGGCCCTATTGTGCTAGGCACAGTACATACACATGGTGAAAGATAATCCCTGCTCCAGAGAATTTACATATAAAGAGATAAGTACAAAGGAAGGATTCTCCCCATTTTACAGATTGGGAACTGAGGCTCAGAGACTGTAAGACCCATAGAGAGATCTAGGTGCTTAGCACCTCTGAAAATCAGGGAAATTGTGTCTGAAGTTGGGCACTAAAAAATGGATGGACCTAAAATCAGTTTCTGTTGTCGAAAACATTAGTGGTACATCTTCTGACTCCAAGACCCATGCTCCATCCACGTGAGGTATTTGTTCCCATGTAGCATTGGTTACTCCTCATAACCATGTAGTATTCACTCCAGTACTTAAAGCGAGTTAAGGATTTCCATGCAGGCATAGCAGTCTGCCCATGCACTATGCAATGCAGGCTCAAGGTCTAAATGTGGACCTCTATTTTCATTTCTAATAAGGTTTTCATCCAGACCATCATTGTTTCGTGTACTTTTTGTACTACTTCAATCCAGGCAGACTGTACTACTTGGTCTGTTTGCTTTCAACACAGATGCCTGTTGCTTATTAGTCTAATCTATTTTCTTTAGTAGCAGAGGCTTACTATTTATGCCTAACATTTGCCCTCAAAACTTTTTGACACTGGGTAGGGGATCAAAACAATTAAAACATAATATTCTGCTATATGATGATAATTCCCCCTCGTCAGTGAACATTAGGAAATGGCATTATTGTAAAGACCCAATTACCTTTTTTATGAGCACTGTATATTTGGAAAGTAATAAAACAGAATTATAAAACCTAGATGATTAAGAATCTCAGAGATGCTCTGCATTTCAAGAGGGGAGAATATTCTTTTAATTGTATCTGAGCTCAGACCGACCAATGATTCGTTACGTTCAAAGCAATAACATTACCTGGGAGGCAATAAAAGGAAGCACAGGAAAGTTATATGACAAATGATTCCCAGCAGACACCAGGTACAAGAAGGGAGTGTGGTTAATGGTAAGAGTAGCAGCCTAGGAGTCAGGACTCCTGGAGTCTTTTCCCAGATTTGCTGCAAAAGTTCTATATGGTCTTGGGCAAATAGCTTCAACTTTTCTGTATCTCACTTTACTTATTGTTAAATGGGGTCTAAATACCTAGTACAGGGGTGTTTTGAAGCTTAATTCATTAACGTTTGCAAAGTCCTTTGAAAGGTTCAGATGAAGGAAGGTAGCTAAGTGTAAAGTATAACAGCTGAAAGCATGAAGGGCAAACACACACACTGTGTTTTATTGAAAGAAGAAAACTGAAAAAAGGGACGTGGCGATAAACTGGGAAACATTCCTGTGACTTTATAATAAGGGATTGATCAGCTTTGTTTAACCAGGGTAGGTATGACAGGTCTTCAGATAGATTTTTGTCTTGGAGCAGTTAGTCAGACATTTGACTTTGAGCCTCATCGTACCCCCAGTGCCTTCAGCGATGGCGAGATCAGATTTGTATGTCCTGTAGTGATGATTGTACAGTGTTTAGCACAGCCCTAATCTGAATATCCGTAGCAGCCTTGTATTGCAATCCTTCCTTGGAACCACCAGAAATGTAAAACTTTCTTGCAGAGACAATTTACCGATATACAGGCACAGCTGAGGAGCAGAGGGTGAAAAGGAGGGGAGGGGGATGTGAAAGTTACTCAGTTTGAACAGATGTGCAAAGACACCTGAAACCTTTGCATCTCACACTTGGAGGCCCCTACATGCACAAATTTAGGCACCATTATTTTCAATTGTGATTGCAGCAGAGAGAGCTAGAGCATTCCACCTGGTGGAAGACTTGAGGCCTGAACCAGAGGCTGTGAACCAAAGTCAGGCCATGAATTAAAGCAAATGTCTATAAGTAAGGCTAAGATTTTGTCACGGTTATTTTTAGTAAAAGTCATGGACAGGTCACAGGCAGTAAACAAAAATTCACTAACCATACACACCGCGGTGCAGGGGCGCACAGCCCCAGCTGCAGCCCTGGGCGCACGGCCTGGCTCCAGCCCCAGCCGCCGCCACAGCTCCAGCCCCGGCTTCAGCTGCTGAAGTCGAAGAAGTCACGGAGGTCCAGTAAAGTTACGGAATCCTTGACTGCCGTGACCTCTGTAACTAAATCGTGACCTTACGTCTGAGTTCAGTGTCCAGTACATGAGCTTGGCACAGGTACTGCAAGTATTGCTAAAATACACTGAATATGGAAACACGTTCCAGCAGGCTAGCATAAGTAGACCCCAATCTAGCACAAGATAATATGGTTTGACGGAAGTGACGAATAGTGATGTTTGGCTGAAACATCAGGAGAAAGATACAAGCTGGGGGTGGTAACAAACATATCATGAAACTCGTAGGATAATACATAAGTTGTTTATCCCAGATTGTTTGTCTTGGACTATAAATGGGGTACCTGGCCTTAGCCTTTGTCCAGCGTAGGGGGCAGCCTATGGGGCAGCTACTGACTGAGCTGAGTCCTTGCCACAGGGCACTTGTGTGTTAATGTCCCTGGGACATTGATCCAGAGAGCTAGTAGTGTGTTTGGAGGGCGGTAAACTTGGGCAAGTGCCTTCACCGCTGTGGTCTTTCTGGGTAGTATCATCGAGGCTTGCTGAGCCAGCTACCTGTGCAGAGCTGGGACGGCACACGGAGAGAGAGAACTCACGCATGTCAAGCTGACAGCAATGAGTGCCCAATGTGATTTAAACTGATCCCCTGGCAATTGTTTTCAATAGGCTGGTGTCTTTTCAACAGAATCACCTGTATAGTTTGATGGCACAGTTCAAAATGAAGAACCTCCCGCGTCATTCCACAGCGTTGCCCTTGAGTTCGCTTGACCCCTTACACCTAAGTGAGCGGGTCCAAAGCCAGCGTGTAGATCTGCAGATACAATCTGGTTATGGGAAAGTTCTCTACTCATCCCCAAATGATGAGGGATGTAGCCTCTCTGGATCCATCCAAATCTTGAGAAGTAGTATTCCTAGAGTGTTTCAAAGGGGAAACGCCAAGAAAAATTCAGATCTGAATGATAGAATCTGAGAGTTTATTACACTGAAATTGCCCACGTAGATTTTCAAGGGGATAGTGTCAGGTAGGGTAGGCACAAAATTTGATCTTAAATTTAAAAACATATATGCATCTTCCTCCTGCCTTGTGCATCGAATAGTTAAAATAAGCATTTGAGATCTTTCTGTAGGACCCCAAAAAAACAAAGCAATGTTTAGGCTCTCACTTCTTCTAAGCACTATTCATAGAACTGTGCTGCCATCACTGGTGATGTTAGAGCATCAAAAAAGAATTCAGAATAAAGAATTGTTAATTGAATGATCTGTATCCACTGGATCTGGAAGTTGAGAAATGGAGGGAACAGATCAAAGAACAGCCAAAGGGCTGAGTCTCTATCCTCTGTTTTAGGCTCCCAAGTTTAGGGTCTTACAGTTTTGGCCACCTAAGAAGTCTGATTTCCCTGCACAAGCAGGAAGAAAATAGACTTCTCACTGCCCTATTTGTGCACAGAGATCCCTTTTACATGTTCAGTGTTTCTGGATCTGTGAGTTACAATATGTCTGACCCTTAGCTTTGCTCTTCTATACAATGGGTGCTTCATTGTCCCCGTCAAGTCAAGCTGCTTCAGCAGAGAAGCACCCTGCTTTTCTCATCTGTGTTACTCCAAGACCTGGAAAGAAAGTCTTTTAGACTCTTAGGAGCTGGTTTCCCTCATTTCCTCAGTCTTAGCCAGGCTTTGGTCAGACATCAGGTGTCTTACATATTACTCTGCTGCCTAAGTTGTTTCACAGAAATGGATCTTCCTTAGGACATGGACAGCACTCACAGCTTCAAATGGGCCATCACCCCAACTAAGTGCCTTGGGGACATGTGTTGTCCAGTAAACCAATTAAATCACTTCCACCATCGCAGGCAAAAGCCCCCAAAACTCCAATGTTGTGTGCATGTTTGGTTTTCTGGACACACGGTTTCATACATTCACAGCTCTCTTATTTAACTTGTGTGATGTTGCAGTAGCTCACTCTAGAATGTCTGTCTAGCTCCTTCCAGGTTTGCCTTGCAACATGTGTTGGTCAGATTTGGCATAAGGGGGTCATCATGTTCTTCTGAGACTGCTGCTTGTACCATGGTGCAGAGTTCTAAGGTTCCAGGCTACTGCTGTGTCATTCCAAATTCTTCTTCGAGTGCTTGCTCATATTCATTCCAAGTAGGTGTGCGCGCGCCTCGACGGCCCTTGCCAGCCGGAGTCGACGGTAGGAAGCACTGGTGCCGCGGGCAGATAGTGGTGCGGGCCGCCCGGCTTTCTGGCTCGGACTGCGTCCGGATGGCGCGACGCAGGACCTTCGCCTTCTTCGGGACCGAAGTGAAAGCGAGCGCCGCCACGGGCTGGCTGCTCAGACGAGGACTTATGGTGGCGCGTGCTGTGGTGTGTACCCGCCTCGTCCGCGTGCCGAAGAGCGTGGTTTCGGTGCCGGTGCTGTCGGTGCCCGGAAACTGCCGGAGTCAGGCGCGCCTACCATAAAGGAGCTGCTAAAACGGGAGTCCCGCTCCTTTTTGTCCGCATTTGTAAGGACTTGCAGATGCGGCACTTCTCGTCAGATGGGATTCCCCAGGCACTTGAGGCAACGATCGTGGGGGCTCCCGTTGGCATCGGCCGACGACAGCCAGAGCTGCTTGAAGCGGGAGAGCGGGCATGAGCCTGGTCCCGGAGCGGGCGAGGAGGAGTATACCTCAGCCACTAACTATGTACAACTACGTTTAACAACTATACTTATAACTAATACTATTAACAACACAAACAACACTAACTAACTAAGAACTATGTAATAAACGGGAAACTGCGAGGATGTGGAGGTAGCTAAGCCGCATCCCGTTCAAACGACCGACACGGGCGTAAGAAGGAACTGAGGAGCGGCGGGTCGGCAGGGGCAATATACAGTGCCGCAAAGGCGCCACGCCAGGGGCGCCTGCCGACGCGGGGTGTGCTAGGGGAAATTCTTCCGACGAACGTGCTAACGT
>NC_133769.1:357857069-357922433 GCF_003597395.2 Chelonoidis abingdonii
TGCGCGGCCCACGTGCAGTTCGTCGAAGAATTTTTCCCCTAGCAAGCACCCGCGGTTCGGCGGCGCCCCCCTGGCGTGGCGCTTTGCGCACCGTATATATGCCCCTGCCGACCCGGCCGCTCCTCAGTTCCTTTTGCCGTGCTACTCCGAACAGTGGGGAAGGAGGGCGGGTGTGAATGAATATGAGCAACACATCTCGAAGAACAACGTTTTACAAAGGTGAGTAACGCTTTTCTTTTCGATGCTTGGCTCATATTCATTCCTAAGTAGGTGAATCCCAAGCCTGGAGAATTTAGGGCGGTGGGGTCGAGTTGGAGACTGTGAATACAGAACAGGCAAGGCCAAGAGCTGCATCGTCCCGGACTGGCTGCACCAAGGCGTAATGGCAAGAAGAAGTGTGCACGACGACCACGTGGCTTTGCACGTACCTACTGTCCTGTATAGCCACACGGGCGAGGAAGGCAATCGAGGACGCTGCGCTCTCATGGAATGAGCGTCTCGCCTGGAGAAGTGTGAGCCAAGGCATAGCATGTATTGATGCAGCCGCACCGGATGATGATGTGCTTTGCGATGAGACAGGTGTGCCCTTCCTCCTGTCTGCGCGGCAACGAATAGTTGGGAGGTTCTTTCGGGGGGTCGGGTTGCGGTCAAGTACAAACGCCAGCGCCCGACGCCTACATCGAGTGAATGCAAGCTGCTGCTCTCTGAGCGCATGAGGTTTGGGTAACAACCCGGAAGGAAACATGTCCTGGTTTAGTGGAATGGGAGACCACGCTTGGGCAGAAAGGCCGGATGCGGACGGATTGCACCTTGGTGCTTATGGAATACGTGTATGGTTCGTCCGCCCTCGTAGAGCGCGAAGCTCTGAGACTCTCCCTGGCCGATGTAATGGCCACAAGAACGCCACCTTCCACGATAGGTAACGGAGAGAGCAGGTTGCCAGGGTTCGAAAGGAGGGCCACTTAGTAGTTCGAGAGAACAGATTGAGGTTCCCAGCGGCGGGCGGGAATACACCTACTTGGAATGAATATGAGCAACACATCTCGAAGAACAACAGTTACAAAGGTGAGTAACCGTCTTTTGTCTGGGGCAAGTCCCTTTTAGCAGCATCCCTTTTCAAGGCTAAGCTAACTTAGTTCCCAGTTGAAGGAAGTACTTAAGCTACTGACTTCCATAGGATTTAAGCAAGCGCTTAAAGTTAAGCATGTGCTTAAAGACTTTCCTGAATCAGGCCCATGGAGTCCTATCAGGTGAAGAGTGTAGGGCCTCAATCTCCCACCAAAGCCGGTGAGAGTTGAGGCCACTCAACTCCTTCCAGGATTGAGGCCTTCCAAGGGTGTGGAATTTAGTGTTTTCTGTTTCCAAGCATTCGTGCCCCATGAGTTTCAGTTTGAGTTTAGGATTTGATTAAAGCCAAAACCTCAAAGACACACTCCAGTGGAAGCACCACATCTTGTTCAGTTACATTTTGAAATGAAAGATCAGCCTAAATTTGAACCTATGTGAGCACAGTGGTTCCCATTCGATCATCATTAGGTTTGTGCTCCATTGACTGTACGGGAGACCGGGGGAAAGGAGGCAGGGAAAAATCAAGAGAAAATCAGCTGAAAAAGCATTGTGAAAAAAACAAATATAGAGATGATGTGATCAAAGAAACAGTGAGAGAGAGAAAATAATGTAGGGCTTGATCCTGTGCTCATTGAAGTAAAATGGCAAGTCAGCGGTGCAGGATCAGGCCTTTAATAAGCATATGTGCACAAGGTTAATATTGTATCTAAAGCAGCTACTTATGCCAGTCTAGCTTTCTGATGACTGTTCTATCCCTACCAACTAGCAGAGGCTAGAAAAAACACATAGCATCTGATTCTCCCTTGCTTTGCACCTTGGTACTACGGGGAGAATTCTGCACCAAAATATTAAAAATTCTGCACACGATATTTTAAAATACTGCAAAACACTGCATATTTTATTTGTCAAAATGACACAATATCATCATGGCAGTTTCAATTATTTTGATAATTTATTTCAAAATACCTGTCAGCAACTATGTCTGTATGAAAACAGACAACAGAAAAGGTTCAAGAAGTGTTTTTTGACAAATTGATTCCTTACTAGGCATATTAATACAGAACTCTGAGTAATAATTCATTTAAACTACAGTACAGAAATATATTTTCCTACCCTACAGAAGCAGTGCCAAGGTTTGGGGGAGTCGGGGTAATAGAGGAGCTGAGGAAGAAGGAAATAATTGCTTAGAAGGAGGCTGGGTATGAACTTGGAAGGGAGAAGTATGGAAGGTTGTGGGGTTTTTTTGTTTTTTTTTGGCTGGGTGGGGGGCAGGAAGTGTTAGGGAGCCTTCCCTATGCAGATCCTGGCTGACCCCTAGCCTCTCTCATTCAGTCAGGCACATCTGTCTCTGGCCCCATGTGTCCCTGCACCTCCTCCCCTTTGACCCCACATGTCCCTGAACTCCATCTCCCATTCAGCTCCCATCCCAGTCTGTCCCCCGACTAGCCCATCTGAACCCCAGTCTGTGACACCCAGCAGCCCGATATGCCCCACACTGTCCATCCCCCCCATATCCCATGCCTCCTCCCCTGGCACCACAGGCAAAGCGCTGCGGTGCCAGGGGAGCTTCTTCTCTTCTCTATCCACAGCTGCAGCAGCTCCTGTCTGGGCTTTCCTACTCAGATTTGAACCTTAGCATTCATAACCTGAGAAGCTAACATGAACCCTCTAAGCTTAATTACCAGCTTAGATCTGATATCGCTGCCACCAGCCAATTTCCAGTGTTTGGCTCACTCTGGTCTCCCCAAAACCTTCCCTGGGGAACCCCCCAAGACTCAGATGCCCTGAGTCTACAACAAAGGGAAATAAACCATTCCCCCCACCTCTCTCCCACCCAGAATTTCCTCTCTGGGCTAACCTGAGAGTTACTGATGCAACCTCTTTACATCACAATACCAAGAAGCATGTCTCCTCTCTTCCACAAAGAGACAAACCCAAAGACAAGGAAACAGAAAAGATTCTCTCTCTCTTCCCCCTTACTTGCTTTTCCACTCTACCTGGGACACTAGGGAGTTTAAAAACACAGAGAAGCTAGTCTTACCTTCCTCCCGGCCCCAGTCTTTCCTTTCTTCTCCCACCAATTTCCTGGTGGTGCAACTAGAAACAAAAATCAACAGGTCTTAAAAAGAAAAACTTTTAATAAAAGAAGAAAAAAGAATAATAACATTTCTCTGTAACCTAGATGGTAAGATACAGGGTTTTCAACGTATAGAAATTGAATAAACATAGAAAAGGATAAACGCCTTCCCAAAACCAAATACAATTAAAATACTTATAGACCAAATAACCATAAAGATTACCACAGCCAGATTACAACAGATGCAATATCAGCAAAAACAAATTTAAAAGACGATACTTTTGCTAATTTGTACTTACAAACTGGGAACCAGAGCATAGAAAGGACTAGAAATAGACACACGCTACACTATGCGTGAGAGAGCCCAGAACAGAAAAGACCCAAGACCAAGAAAACCCACAAAAATTCCCTCCCTTAAGCTTTGAAAAATCCGGTTTCCTGATTGGTCCTCTTGTCAGGTGTTTGGTTCCCTTTGTTAACCTTTTACAGTTAAAAGAAACGTTAACCCTTAGCTATCTGTTTATGACACATGCCTCCTCCCCTGGCCCCACAGGCAAAGCGCTGTGAGGAACGTAGCTTCTTCTCTTCTCTAGCCACAGCTGCAGCAGCTCCCGTCTGGGAGCAGCAGCTCTCTGTTCTGGTGCCACAGCAGCCCTGGTGGGTGAAAGGTGTAACCGCAGCACTTATTTGCAGCAGAAGAATGTATTTCTTGCTGAGAAAAAAATAATTCTGCACGGCACATGAATTCTGCAGTGCCAGGAGAGCAGAATTCCCCCAGGAGTACCCTTGGGTAGCCATTTATACAAGTGTGAAGTGAATGCAAAGTGGGCATCAAAAGGTACTAGTCTGAGAAAGCAGCATTTTAATGCTACTTGCACTCACTTTGCATTAATGTAAATAACTGCACAAGGTCTAAGGCAATAGAGAATCAAGCCCATCTCTCTCTCTCTGTAATTGAATCCCTGGAAAGTCCATATGCTATTCCAATTCATATCAGCTGAGAGTCTGGCCCGTGGGTTTAAATTACAGATAAAAAAAGTATTCATGAACTGAGACTTGTTTTGTAGATCTACAAAAAAAAAGATTGTTTGGCAGGTTTGCAAGAACCTCAAAATCCATGAGGTTCAAGCTCTAGATGAAACCAGATGAAACCACCAAACTTTGAATGCTTTGCACTCAAAGCTACAGATACTGTGAGAACAGAGTTGTTCCAGATTCAGTCCAGATTCTCAAATCTCAGTGAAATCTTTGGCAGTCATGGTCTGAGTTTGGGGTATGTAACTAAATTTTCTTCAAACTCTGCTAGTAATCCACATTATTTGCATTGTTTCAGTGAGGTTTCCTAGAAACAGAAATAAGTTTTAAAAGCTTCAGAGCCAGAGCACTGGAGCCTGTGCTTGTTCTGCAGGGAGCCCCTATCCCTTCATTTAGTTGCAAGGAGTATCTGCAACCTTGGAAATCATTCAGTTTGTTTTGATTAAGTTGATAGAGAATCTGTACACTTATTATCTCCAGGGTCTGTGATCTACAAACTGCTGGCACCCTTCTAAATCTGAGCTTTTTAGTTGGATCTCTGTGCTGGAAAAATGCTGGAGCATTAACACTGTTGCTTTCATCGTATGTTACTAGGTAAAGTAAGGGTGGCTCCATGAAATATTTTAAAGTGTCTGTGTAGATGGGATGTAATACTTGCAAAGTGTCTGACTCTGAAGTTATATGACCCCATTGCAGCTGTACATTGTTACATTGTTTCCTGGTTAATTTCCCACTGAAAGGTCAACTGCATATGTATTATATTTCACTTCCCATTCTAATCTATGACATAGCGTTGTTGTGTGCTGTTAAACAGGGGCTGTTTTCCACTCCTAAAGTGTTGGTGGACAGTGAAGTGTTCCCTATGTGTTCCTGATCTATCTCACCAGGGTGTTGTGAAGTATTAGACAGAGTCTGAAAAGCACTGTTATATCCAAGGCCCTATAGCATATCTCTCAGCCGGCCAAGACCCAAAAGTGGGATGAAGTGTGTGACAAGGACTGAATATGTGGGGCCCAAAAAATTGTCATGAAGGAAAATTATGATGCTGTGAGAGTCATTCCTTTAGTGTAAACAGCTTTCTGTTACCTCACAATTTCTGCATTTCTGCATGGATTTCAAGAATAAAATAGAAGTTAAATCTAGTATGTGGGACGCATGAGAGCTATGCCCTTGAGAAGTACCAAATATTTATTATTATGAGTGGGACTGTGGTTTTATACACACTAGCTTTATCCTTCTAGTCCTTCACTAAATGAGAATATTTCCAACATACCAGAAGTTCTTCCTGGGTCACTTAGTGTTATCTGGCCTCCTAATTTTTAATTTTCTCACTTATTTTGTTCAAAATGTCTATTATCTCATCACCCACAGAGTATGTTGAGGGTTGTTGGGAGCAAATTCTATGAAGTTGCGTAACATCAGAAGCTTTGAAAAGTCGAAGGAATGTGGAAAACAAAATGAGAGCTACTATGGAGAGGAGTGGGGAGCAAATGCTGACCTAGAATTATTTGCACTGTTGTTCTGACAATTCACATGTACTTGGGTACTGTACTCCAAATTCCCTGGCTTTTACATAAAACTATATGCAATATGACAGCAGTAAGAAATGCTGCTGTACAAGAATGCAGTCTGTTTGTGCATGTCTTTCATTATTGGGGGAAGTGATTTCTCTGTATCGTTGAAGGGATTTTGTTTTCATAGAATCATAGGACTCAAAGGGACCTCAAGAGGTCATCTAGTTCAGTCCCCTGCACCAAGGCAGGACTAAGTATTATCTAGACCAGTGCTTCTCAAAGTGGTGGTCCGCGGCAAGTTTCTTCATAGTATGGCACCAGTCCCTGGCACTTTGGAAAAAAAAATTGTCGGTCCCCCACATCAGATAGTTTGAGAAGCACTGATCTAGACCATCCCTGACAGGTGTTTGTCTAACCTGCTCTTAAAAATTTCCAATGATAGAGATTCCACAACCTCCCTAGGCAGGTTGACAAATGACAAAGTTAATTTCATCTAAATGCATATTGAAAATTCGTCTTATTGGCTATGCAACCTGGTAAGTTTGCTAAGCTTTGTTTTGCCTTGCCTGGGGGAACCTTTCTCCCAGCTTTTTGTTTCTTTGTTTGTTTTGTTATGAAGCTTAACATAAAATTGTTTTCAAGTCTCGGTGCTCTTTTCTAGAGATGAACTGATGAGGTAGTGTTCGTATCTTAATCTAGGCTAGATTTATGGTAAGGAGATTGGTTAGAAGCTGAATCAGGGCTAGGTGTTGGGTTTGGTTCAGATTTGATGGCCCCAGAGTCTTACAGGTGATTCTCACAAGATTATTGCCTTCTGCTCAAGAGTCGTAGAGTTTAAGGCCAGAAGGAACCACCAGATCACCTAGTCTGACCTCCTGTATATCACAGGCCACCAGCCCCACCCAGCACCCACATACTAAACTGTACAACTGAACAGATCTCAGCCACCTCTGAACCAGAACTGGGAAATGTGCCCTTTCCAATTCTGGATCTGACTCAGACCCAAAACTATAAAGTTGAATTCAAATCTGAAGATTCATCTCCCAAAATAGAAAGTGATTTTGGCCCATCTCTAGTACTCAGATTCCGCATCCTAATGTAAATCCAATCTTGCCATTCTTGAGATTTGAAAATTTTAAAATTCTGACCCAGTGCTAATTTCTGTCCACCTCTTGTTTACTACCAAGACTTTTTTTTCCCCCCTTAGTGTTTCCTGGTGTAGAGCCTGAGCTCCTCATCCAGGAACCTGCCTTGTGAAGCTATCACATATTAGTTCCCACTCTGCCTGGATCAGGAGGGAACTTTATTTACTTGTTAAAACTTGGGACTGGGAGTCAAGAGTTCAGGGGTCTTTTCCTCACTTTGCCACTGGTTTGCAGTGTGACCATGGCGAAGCACGTTGCCCCTCTGTGTCTTGGTTTTACTGTCTTTAACATGGGGACAAAAAGACTGATCTAATTGTCTCACAGGGTTGTTGGGAGATTTAGTTCACGAGCTTTTGTGAAGTTCTCTGGAAGATGCAAAAGAGGGACTACTGCATGCAGTCACAGAGCCTGCCTGCATTCTCGCTTTGGCTATCTCTATTGCTTACTTAAAACAACAACAACACAGAGCAAGACCAGAATGCAATCCTGAGAAGAGAAAATAAACTGCTTTTCCCTGTCACCACACAAGGTGACAGGTGAGGCAGACAGTGAATGATGGGTGGGCAAGTCAGGTCACCTCTTCAGCAAAACGTG
This sequence comes from Chelonoidis abingdonii, assembly GCF_003597395.2. Lineage (NCBI taxonomy): Eukaryota > Metazoa > Chordata > Testudines > Testudinidae > Chelonoidis > Chelonoidis abingdonii. The sequence continues at coordinate 357,864,503 of NC_133769.1, forward strand.
ACAAAGTGATTGTGGGGGATGACAGAGTAACTGAACATGCACTTTGTCATTTCATCTGCCGCTGACAATGAAACCCAAGGCACCAGAATTAATAGCAATTACCAAGTCTTAGAGGCAAACTCGTTGCTGAACCTGCACTTTGCTTTCCCATTTCTCCTTCTGAGAGTTCATTTAAATGTCTGTGAGGCAATCAGCATTTCTCCTCAGTCACAAAGAGAGGAGATTGGGTTCAATTCTCAGTAGTCACTCTTCTCCTTTCAAAGCTTGTTGGTGGTTTTCTTCTTCCCCCGGCTGTTTTTGTTTTGTTTCCCCACAAACCAATAGTTTGAGCTTTATGTTGATGCCATCCTGTAAGTGGGAGGAAAAGAGACTGTGACTTGAACCAAAGAACCTCGCTAACTGTAACCCATCAGTCCATAGCCTGGTCGCTTTGGCATATCACAAACAGAAGAGCAGAAGGGATCTTTACCTGAAACTGCAGTTGTGTGCCAGTCAGAGTCACGCCATCTTCATTTCCCCTGGCAATATTCTAAAGCCATTAAGGTAATTTGGTCTCTGTCCAGCCATCAGTTGGCACTGGGAGAATGCTGATTGCTGTCGACTGACGCATTACTATAAGGTAAAAAAGCATTACAAGAATCAATGCATTTCAACTAGATTTTTTTTTTAAAACTAGAAACAAGGCTCTGATATGTGGCAAATAGAATCCTTTGCACTAATCCATTTCTGCATGTGCAGTGCTCAGAATGGCATTGTGGACCTTTCATTGTCTTCTATATATTGCTTTACTGTTGCTTTCTGCCTTCTTGTATGGATCCATAATGGTCCCTTCTGGACGCTAATATCTATGAATCTGTGCCCCTCTTCTTCCCAGAGTCTTCCTGAACAAGAGTGTCATAAGTAGATAGGTAAGGGTTAATTTTCTTTTACCTGTAAAGGGTGAACAAAGGGAACCAAACACCTGACCAAGCCCTACAACCGTCAGAAACTGGATTTTTTAAAAGTCAGGGCCGGAATGGGGACTCTGTGTCTTTTGTTTCTCCGCGGCATGGATTGAAACAGCTTTTCTGCTAACCTCCAATCTTCTTTCTAATTTCTACTATCAAATGTGAGTAAAAGGAAACCAAGGAATAGGCTGTTATGTGCTTGGATTTGTATTTACATGGTGTAATTGCTGACTGGTTTAAATTGGCTATTTTAATCAGACGTGTGTATTCCCATTTTATAAGCAAGTAGCCTGTAATGAGACATCTTAATACAGTGGGTTATATTTTTCTGTATTTTCTTCTCTTTTTATATAAAGTTTCTTTTAAAAACCTGGTTGAGGTTTTGTTTTTCTACTCTGTTAGGCTACAGGAAAGAGGGGTGAAAAATCTCTTTATGTTAGCTTTACTAGGTTTGAATGCATCGCCTTAGGGAGAGGTTGATTGGCCTCTTGTTTTGTGTTTCAAGGATTAAGTACTGCATGCCAGGCTCACCCAGGGAGGGAAGCTGGGATCAGATAACGAGGAGACAAGGGAGGAACTTGTTTTCCCGTTGAGGTAGGAGACGCAGGGCTTCTGGTCTTGGGGCTCCCCAGGGCACCGACTTTTGGGGGCGTTTCAGTGTACCAGGCACTGATTCCTGGTTGGTGGCAGCGAGATCAGAACCAAGCTGGGTATAAGCTTGGGGGGAGTTTCATGTTAAGCCCCCATATTTTGGATGCTAAGGTCCAGATTTGGGACAGAGGCTTTATCACAAAGAGTTTCTAGTACGAATAAGGGGGAAATAAGTGTAGTATAAATGCCTCAATTAGAGTAAATAAGCAGATGTCTGGATAAACAGATGGGGGTCTGTACTCCATGTGGCTACTTATGGTTGTAGTCTGTTCTGATGGTCCAGGCATTTCTATAGTATTAGTCAGGACATGACTGTACCTGGAGCTGTATAGGTGCACAAGGTGACAGAATGCAAGGAAACTCCATTTAGTCTTACCTGGCTGCCTGAGACCCGCCATAACACAGTGCTCAAGGGAAGTGCAAATGCCATCTCTTGCCTCTCCAAATTAGGCAGGAAGTGGGCATGGGCATAATATGGAGGTGGTACAGGGGGGGTATTCCCCCCCCCCAAAATGCAGACCTCAAGCAGGCATGGAATTTGCCTTCCCCCCACATGCAGCCCCGTTGGCCTGACTGGAGCTGGCACCCCTCCCCAAATACAGAAACCAAACTGTGCTTATGGCAGTGGGTGGGGCCCTGTCCACACTAATCAGTCAGATAGATGAGGGTAGAGGATCATGGGTGCTGCATGCCCTTCAAAGGCAATGGAGCAGTTGTGTTCTCCTTCCTCTTATCAAAACCCTGGAAAGATGCCTCCCAGCGCTCCCACTGTGCCTCAGTACCATCTCCAGTACGGGGCTCTTCCTTAAAGGCACAGAGGAGCAGACCATAGTCTGATTTAGGAGTTTAATAAATGGATCCCAGCATGCCCATAAGAGAGGACTAGCTGCTGGAAGAGTGGGAGGGATGAAGGGAACACAGAAAGAGGTGGTTTTAGCTTGTAATTGCAGGGCTTGTCTGTTCTTTACTGCTTGTACAGCACCTGGCACATCATGGCTGCAATCAGAAACAAATAATAGTTTACAGACACATGAAATTGCTTTTTTTGATAGAATTACAGCATTAGTAGGTGGGAGAGAGGAGCAATAGGTGCTCAAAACTTTGTTGGGTCAGTTCCTTGGGACCCAGTCCTTCTCCCTTGGTTGTTTGTCAAAACACCCGTTGAGGTCACTGGGAGCAGGTTCAGGATCTTAGGCTCTCATCTGTTCAGAGAAATGATTTTTAGGGCCCAATTTTCAAACTTTAGTGACTTAGGTTGGGCACCCAGAACCTTATTTAGGTTTCTAAAATATTCCTGATTCAGGTGCCTTCATACAGATTTTGGTCTGAGTTGCAACACTGAAGTTTGAAACGTGGGGCATTCTTTGTATAGACCACTTAACCCTTTGTGCAAATCCATGTGCATTTACAGCTCTCGATACATAATGATAGAGGCTGTTGGACCATGGCAGTGCAACATCTCTCCTGAGTCCTCTTTTTCCTACTCCAGTTTCAATGACGACCCATGCACAGCTCTACTTCCCCGTTCCAGCGGAAGAGGGTTCCTAAGTACTCTACCAGTTTCTAAGGTCCAAACCCTGCCCCCATCATTGAAAAGCAAACTTGGATTGCTTACTTTGGTTCCAGTTAACAGGTTTTTTTGGGGGGAAATGAGTTAATGCAAACAGAAAGTAACACGGATTGCCTGTCATTTTATTTAGGCTCATTGTGTTTCGGTTGCCCTGATGTGGAAACAGAATAGAAATCTTCAAACTTCTGCTCCATTAGAGGAAAGAAAAGGCAAAGCACTTTTTTTCCCCATTTTTTTTTTTAAACAGGCATCAACTAGTTTGTGGTTGTTAATTAAGAAATGATCCCAGAGAAAGCTGCTGCTGCCACTCTAATAAATCATTCATTAACAGTCCCTTTCAGTGGGATTGTTGTTTCCAAATACTGTATTCAGCTGTTTAAGAAGCCTTTAATATATCTGAGGAGAAAAGCAGTTAAGAATCCAGTCATTACCTGGTGTGTAATGAACCAGGGCTTTAGGAGCTACAAACAATATTTGTGGTGTTTGTTTCTACAAATGTGGATTGTTTTAAGGGTGTAAGTGTGCGCAATACTGTGGTGATGGGTGCTATCTAAGAATTTAGATGGATGTGCAGGCACATAGAATCATAGGACTGGACTGAGGTACCTTGAGATGTCATCTAGTCCAGTCCTTGGCACTTATGGCAGGACTAAGTATTATCTAGACCATCCCCGGACCTGCTTTTAAAAAATCTCCAAAGATAGAGATTCCGCAACCTCCTTAGGCAATTTATTCCAAAGCTTAATCACCCTGAAAGGTAGGAAGTTTTTTCTAACGTTCAGCCTAAACTACCGTTGCTGCAATTTAAGCCCATTGCTTGTCCTATCCTCAGAAGTTAAGGAGTACAATTTTTCTCCCTCCTTCTTGTCACAACCTTTTATGTACTTGAAAACTGGTATCATGTCCCCTCTCAGTCTTCTCTTCTCCAGACTAAAACAAAAACAATTTTTTCAATCTTCCCTCATAGGTCATGTTATCTAGACCTTTAATCATTTTTGTTGCACTTCGCTGGACTTTCTCCAATTTGTCCACATCTTTCTTGTAATGTGGCGCCCAGAACTGGACACAATACTCCAGTTGAAGCTTAATCAGCACAGAGTAGAGCGGAAGAATTACTTCTTGTGTCTTGCTTACAACATTCTTGCTAATACTTCCCAGAATGATGTTTGCTTTTTTGGCAACAGTGTTACACTGTTCACTTATATTTAGCTTGTGATCCACTATGACCCCCAGATCCCTTCCCACAGTACTCCTTCCTAGGCAGTCATGTCCCATTTTATATGTGTGCAGCTGATTGTTCTTTTCTAAGTGGAATACTTTACATTTGCTTATCATGAATGCATGCATATAGATTTCTATAGAGATATAATATACTGAGGTTGAAATATTGCTTGCATGAGGAATGATACTATTAGTTAGGGTGAAAAGTACCTCTGATGTCACTTCTGGAAAGTAACAATTCTTGCAGTGTAAAGGAATCTAACAGTTGTGTACTGTTGATTGCATTAGTAAATTAAACTGCAACATCCTTAATTAACTTTCTATTTAATAGATTTTTTTAAAAGGGCAACATACTACATCTCTCTTGCTCTTTGTCACTCACTTTTTTTTCTTTCCTTTCAGAAGTTATGGGCTTGGTGCAGAAAATCCAAGGTTCTTTGGCCTGTATTATCGTGTTCAGACTAGATGATCATAGCGGTCTCTTCTGGCCTTAAAAATCTGTGGATCTACTATCGATCATGATGTCTTTCTCCAGCATTATCTTTTGTTGTCTGTTTGCACGTGAACTATAATCCCAGTTCAAAACACTGATGCATTTGTGGAGCATTTCAAATCCAAATCTACATTTTGTAAATGGCACCCACTTTTATAATGGGCTGAACCATGGATATGATGCATCCATCTCTGAAAATATGGGGTATGTGAAATGTATAAGAATTTTGTGTGTTAGAACTATGATGAGGAGCATATTAGAAGCACCTAAGATCTATAGCTAAATAGTCCACTTCTAGTCTTAAAATAATCCGTACATTAATAGTTGTATGTGAGTCCCCAAAATGTGCTAGGCACTTGACAATCAAATAAAAGACACGTTCCTTGCAGGAGCGGCGCCCGGGTTTTTGGTGCCCTAGGTGGGGGTCCTTCCGCACTCCTGGTCTTTGGCGGCAATTCTGCGCGGGGGCGGGGGGGGTCCTTCCGCACTCCTGGTCTTTGGGGCACTTCGGCGGCGGGTCCCGGAGCAAGTGAAGGATCTGCCGCAGAATTGACGACGACGACCCAGAGCGTGGAAGGACCCCCTGCTGCCGAATTGCCGCCAAGGGCGGCAAAATGCCGCCCTCCCAAATCCTGGTAGCGGTCACCTAAATGGAAGCTCCGGCCCTGGTTCCTTGCCTGTTGCTATAGTAACGCCTATAAGCCTTGATCAGGTATCAGGGCCCTACTCTTCCAGGCATTACAAATGCAATCTTAAAAAGACAAACAATGCCCCAGAGAGTTCAGGATCTAGCTAGAAAAATCTAAGCTCCAAAGAGTTTAGAATTTAAAAGTAATACAGGATCTAACAGTGAGATGAACATCAGTTCAGGAACGTGCTTAATCACAAGCACAACTTTTAAACATGAAAGCAATCTTATCCCTGTTCATCAAACCACTTAACCATGGGCCTAAATCCACTGACTTCAGTGGGACGTTCCCTGTGGAAAGTTAAGCACATGCTTAAGTGATTTGCCACACTTGGTCTAAAGTGCTCAGGCCCAGATTTTTAAAGGTATTTGGACATTGCTTGGCTCAGCATTGCAATACCTACCTGATTTAGAAGGCTGTTGCATTTTCAGAAGTGTCTTAGAGACTTGGGAGCCTAAGTGCCATTGACTTGCAGTGGGACTTAACCCCCTCAATGCCTATGGGACGTAGGCTTCTAAATCAGTTAGGTGTTGCAATGCTGAAATGAGCAAAGCCTAAATTCTATATCTTTAAAAATCTGGGCCTTGAAGTCTAAATCTGCTGATACTGTAGAGATTCCTGAATTTGATCTACGCCTTCTGCCAAGGCAAAGGAGCCTGCTGAAGAAACGTTGGGGACTCCAGTCCAAAGAGTATTCCTGGAAGTGGGGCAGGAAAGAGGGTTATATGGATAAGGCACTGCATTGTGACACAGGAGACCAGGAGTCTGTTCCTGGCTCTGCGTCTGACTTCATGTTTGTCCTTGGTTAAGTCACTTAACCTGCCTGTGACTTGGTTTACCTTATCTATGAAATTGGGGTACATTACTGACCTAATTCACAGGCGTGTTGTGAGGATAAATCCCTTAATGTTTATGAGACGATCAGATACTATGAGGATGAGCCCACCTTCTGTACAAAACTGAAGCTTTCCAGGCTCTCCTATGACTTACCTGACACTCAGTCTGTTTAGACATTTTGCGTGTGTGTCCACGCTGTGTTTTAAAACCTGCAGCAGTGAGTCTCACAGCCTGGGTCTGCAGACTCTGGCTCTGAGACTTGCCGTCAAGAGTTTTAAAACATTATCTCATTCATAGTGGCTTTCTCCATGTCTATGTTTATTAATCAGTTTTCCAGTGCACTACCCATTTCTTGAAAGAATGGAGTTGGAATTTGCCCTCCTTTGTCTTGTACGTGATTCAACAGCTCATCTCACCTAATGCATCTTTATTCCAAGAGACCAGATTTCTTGAGCTGTATTCTAGGATTACTAAATAAAACGTGTGCCTTTGGAAAACCTTTTACAGTCTCTTCTAGCCTTACGAAACACACGCACCAGCACTCCCTATTATTAGCACCAGTGTTACTATCATCTGAAACATTCCTGTCTGCGTTTACAATAATGGCTATCATGGCATTCTCTAATCTCCTTCACCCCTTACTGCTGATGCTGCCTTTCTTTTGATTAGTGCAGGTAGTCATGCCTTCTTTTCCTCTTAAATGCTGGACTGCACCATGATGTTTTCTTAATTCTTGAGTAGTTTGCCTCTCAAGAGACTTAAAAGCATAACACTGTTTCAAAGAGAGGATCAAACTATTATCCCAGCATCCTAGTTGGGGTAGCCATTTCAAACCACTTGAAAACAGCGAGAATATGCTGTCTGTGATCTGATCTTACCTACTTTGGGGTCTTTTCTTTTATACCTATAATCTTTTAATAGTATTATCCATTCACTTATGTCTTTTTTATTAAACTATTAATTCTATATTTGTTTTTATTGTGTATTTTAATTGATGCCAAAGTTAGGCATTCATGGACAACAAGGATTTTAGGGCAAGATGGACCCTGTGCAGCTGATGATAAAAAAAGGCTTACAAAACTTAGAAGAACTAAGTCAGACTCTTTAAATTCATTTTTATTACTTCTTTCAAGGGCAAAATGTTGGTGCCATTTGGACATCAGTGGGAGTTTAGTCATTGGCTTTAGTGGCACTTGTAGACTGATAGTTATCCTATGAAATGTGTACATTTTTAAGACGCAAATTTGATATCTCTTCTTAATACAGAGCAGCTTTCACACTTTGATATCTGCAACTAACTTCATTACGTGAGAAGAATAAACTTATTTTCCATACAGAAGTACAGGTCTGTCGCATCTTACGCACATTTAACATGCGCGATTTCAGCTTCATGCAGTCGGCACCACCAACAAAAAACAAAAAAAAGAGAAAAATAACAATTTTAATACTATACCTGTAGTGCAGGCGATTCCGCCCGCCATTATTTTGACTATATGCGGTTTTCGCTTTACACGCTAACCGTAGAATGGAACCCTCGCGTAAGATGAAACAGACGTGTAATATATTTCACTTGCTAAACTAGAATCCCCAGACCAGAACTTCAAGACAGAGTTAAAGTAGAGAATATATTGCCCTTAATAAAAAATTCTCATGGTAACAGAAAAAAGCAACACTCCCCACTAAATACTTGAAATCAGGAAATTTACAACAAAAGGTTCCAACACTATTTTAAGTCTGTCCTGGTATCCTCACTTACCCTTCAGTTATAGGCAAGAGACTTTCTCTGGGTCTAGTCCTATCTGAATTTCCAATACTGGTCACTGATCCCACCGTTTGCATATTGGACAGTGAACCACCAACTGCTGTTTACTTAGTCATATAACTCAAAAATACGCTATTAGAATTGCTTGCCTCTAAAGTCTACTCTGGCTTCTGATAAATTGTGAAGAATTTTGGGCTAAGCGGATGCTTTGTACATTATAGGATTTTAAATGGAAGTTTTATATGAAGGTGCCAATTTAGCTTGAAATGGAAACTGTCTTTTAGCCTTGACAGTGGAAACAGTACAGTGGCTCCTTAAAATAGCAATGTGGTATCCTATCTGGAAAGCACCAGTCAGCAGGTGTGAGTAGCTCTCAGTACCTGCCTACCAACCAGGAGTGCATTCAAACTCACAATTTAGAGGTGAAAGTTTCTGTGTTACATGACTAATCCTGTCTGGTCCCTGGGACCTGTTGTGTATTACAGTGTCCACTCCAGTTGGAAATAAAGGAGTTTTGGACAATCTGCTTTTATAAAAGTTTGGGAAGGGGGTAAGGGGGAAGAGAAGGAACCCAACAAATAATTTAACAGAGAGAACTGGAGAAAGAGGCCTATGCCAGACCTTCAGATGATCTGTGTTAATGTCAATGAAATGGTACCAATTTTGCCAGCTGAGAATCTAACCCTCAAACATATCAGATCAATTGGTCATTCTCATCAGAAAGCCTGCCCTACTGTTTCTCAGGCAGAGCTAGGTGAGACTTAGTCGTCCATTTTTCCGTCCTATAGAACAGGTCTGACACTTTGGGGGCTGAAGCAGACCTTCGCTCTCAGAAAAGACAAACTGCTGTCTCGTTCCTCGGAAGGAAACTTCATGAAGCATTATGAAAAAATAAGTAAAAATGTGTCCATAAGCCCAACAGCAGGATAAAATACACATCTCAGCCTTCATCGTACAGTTCAACTGCCATCTTGCACACTGCTTTCCTTGCATGGCCAGATAACATCTTGTGGAGATGGAACAGGATGTTGGGAGAGAAGTGGATCAGAGCAACAGAACAGTAGTGGGGATTGTTGGCTTTACTTTGTCTGTTGTTTAGATGAGAGGTAGCTTAGAAGCTTGTAATGACTGAAGTAGATAGGGAAGGAATTTTGCCATCCACAGGTTGAACATGCTTGTGGGAAGCTTTCTTTTTCTTCCTCGCTTGTTAAAAAGGCCATAATCAGTATTGCCCAACCGTTCAAAGAGCTGAACTCCACTCCCAAAAATCATGAGTGGCTTAAAAATCATGAATTTAAAAACAAACGGGGTCTCTTTTATTTGCCTTTTGGTTTTTGAGCCTTTAAAGTTTTGTTTCCCAGCTATTCTCCACAACCATGAGGTCTTGAAACATTATTGAGTGACTGAAAGCAATGGGGTTTTAAAAAAATAACTAAACAACACAAGACTTGCAATAAAATTGTGACAGTTAGCAACACCACATCATCTGATGGATATTAAGTAAGAAGCTGGGAAAGTCTCTGCCTGTTATGGTGCCCTAGATTTTGAAAACTGAAAGAATCTTTCACAAATCTAATTTTCTTTTCCCCATTGTGGATCTGATTGTAAAGGGGGTCTATTGATTTACACCAGTTGAGGATCTGGTCCAGTAATGGAAATCGCAGGTGCATAGCAGCTTTCAGGATCAGGCCAGCGAGGGATAGGTTGACCAGATGTCCCAATTTTATAGGGACAGTCCCCATTTTGGGGTCTTTTTCTTATATAGGCTCCTATTACCCCCCACTTTCTGTCCCAATTTTTCACATTTGCTGTCTGGTCACCCTAGTGAGGGATATGTCTGCACGGCAGTCTGAGATGTGATTGCAAACCAGGAAGACATGCCTGCGCTAGCAGTACCCGCACAAGCATAGCGAAAAATAGCCGTGTAGAGGCGGCAGTAAGGTCTTCCGCATGGGCTGTACAAGCATACAGGGGACCTTGGTACATACTCACATGAACTAGCACATAGTTAAAGTCTGAGCTGCCATTTCTACACTGCTGTTTTCAGCTGCACTAGCTTGAGTATGTCTAGCATGGATATATTTATCCATGCTGCAATCTTACTGGGAGTTGCAGGGGCTGTGCCTGCAGACAGGCAACATAAACAAAATGTCTCACGGCCCGCCTGCGGATTACCCTGATGGGCTGCATGCCGAAGGTTGCCGACCCCTGCCCTAACACAGAGTCGTTGTGTTTGAGTCTCTAAAACTGCGTGGGAATTTTTAATGTTTTAAAAAAATCCCCAAACTGTTTACATTCAAATTAAAAAATTCTTGAAAACATTTTTATTCCTATTAAGTTTGAAGCTAATATATTTGACTGCGTTCCTTCATTATTCTTTTACTTACTTGACAGTGTTCCTTTTTTATGAAGAGTTAAGTCAAACAAACATGCTATTTTCTTTGGTCTGTGACAGTTTGTGTTAACAGTTTCAGTAAATGGAGGTAACCAATACCTTGGAGGGATCATTCTTTCCTGCAGAGAATGCACTCAGACTGTTGAAATGCCGATCCAGACTTCCATGCTTTTCTCTTTTTCCTAGCTGATGATTTGTATTTGGTTCTGACTTATTAACTAAATTACAAGCATATGTACTAGATTGTTTGGTAAACTCTGAGCTTTATCACAGCAGCCTCAGAGACTGGTGTTTGTCATTTAATACTTGGCTACTCTAAAACCAGCAAGAGATAGAGGTGTGCAGTGCAGCTGCATTTGCTGATTTGTAGGGTCATATACGGAGTGTATTTATTTATTTAGCTTGGGAAAGAGCATTGTTTGTTTCTACGGAAATGTCTACACAGCAATAAAAAATGCACAGTGGCAAGTCTCACAGCCTGGGCTCCGAGACCCTGACTCCTCTTGCCAGGTTTCAGAGCCCGGGCTCCAGCCCAAGCCCAAATGTCTACACTGTTATTTTTTAGCCCTGAAACGTGAGTCCCATGAGCCCATGTCAATTGACCGGGGCTCTGAGACTTGCTGCCATAGGTTTTTTATCACAGTGTAGACGTACCCATGGTGTTTAAATCTAATGGATTGGAGATACTTCCATTTGATTTCTGCTCTGTAATGTAACACACTGGCTAAACACAAGCATTTGACAGCAACGAGCTGTGAATTAAGCCAGTATAACTCTGCTCCTCCTCTCCTCCCACGCTCCCCTCCACCACACCCCCTCAAAAAAAACTCACTACGACTGACAGGCTTGGGATCTCATGCTGATTTTGTCATTTAACTTGCAGCAGGATAATCAGAACCTCCTAGGAGGATTTTCACTTTACCAGAGGGCAGATGGAGAGCCTTCAAGGCACTCCCAACTGCAGTTGCATAAGGTATACCATTAGGGATGCTCTCCCCTGTCTGTCTTCTTGCTCACGTGGTGCTCGGTGATTGGTAATTGACCATCGGATATTTGGTGGTACCAATTCTGCCATCACCTGTAAAATCATATTGGATAGACTCGTTCCTTATTTGTGCCTTGTATTTTTTAGGTGAGATAAAGCTGATTAATGTTGTTGAGACCTCAAAATACTGTTTAAATAGATTTCAAGGTTTTGTGTGGGATTTTTTTTTTGTTTGCTTTGTTTGTTTGGTTTTTTCTTTTATGTCTTTGGGTCGTTGGGAATTAATTTAAAAAGTAGGAGGCCAGATCAGCTGTTGTAAACTGGCATGCATTGATGTCCTCATCAGTAGAGTTACACCAGTTTATACCAGCTGAGAGTCTGTCCAAGTGGATTAAAAAAACCCTGCAAATTCCAAAAAGGGCTGTTGTCTTCATTAGCATTCTCCTTGTTCCTGTTTTCTCCTTTACTTGTCCTATGGGAAATTTTTATGATTTTATGTTTCTTCTTTTAGAAAAATGAAACATCGAAACATCTTTTAGAATGTAGTTCTCATGTGAGGTGCTGGATTTGACAGCTCTGGGGGCTGAACTGCTTTGTGTTAAAAAAAAAATAGGTACTGAATAGGTAGGGCCCATATAAGCTTCCCTTAATTCTCCACCATTTTGTCTCCGAACTCATCACAGCAGGAAATACCTCTAGAGAAAGAAGTTCAGTCTCCATTCCCAAGCAGTTCTAGCCTCTCTGCTATCTAAGATAATTATATGCCTCTTTCACTGTTGTACATGGGGAACCTCACAATCTTTGAATGCATTTTTTTTCACAGCTCCTCTGTGAGGTAGGGCAATGCTACTGTGACCATTTCACTGATGAGGAACTAAGGCACAGAGAGGCTAAGCTATTTATCCAAGATGACACAGAGGAGTCTCTGACAGAGCAAGAAATTGAACCTACGAACGCAACTTAACCACTTGGACGATCCTTATTCTCTGCTACAACTGCTGGTTTTGGTGGTAGTTTCTGTGATATGGACACCTGTGCACTAGGACCTGGGTCGAGACCACCAACCCTTTTCACCAAGGTTCTGATGATGGTACCCTCAGAATGCCGCCAGGGACATAATGTGTCTTAGTGGCTGGAGCACTAGGCTGGTGCTCAGGATTCTATTTCCAGCTTTATCAGGGGCTTCTGGGTGGCAGTGGGCCAAGTCAGTTCCCCTCTCTATCTCAGTTTCAAAATCAGTAAAATAGGGCTTATGATCCTGACCTCCTTTGTAAAGCACTTTGAGATCTACTGATGAAAAGTGCTGTACAGGAACTAAGTGGTATTCTTATAACAAGTCGGAGGCCCAATCCTCAGGCCCCAGTTCAGAAAAGTATCCCTGATCAGGACAGCACTTAAGCATGTGATAAAGTTCCAGTGAGCATGAGCATGTTTGTTGTTTGTTGCTGTCTTAAAGTGGGGCCTTAAACACTTATATGGGGGGAGGCTGTTCTTGCGATTACAGCACTGGACTAGGACTCAGTCCTGAGTTTGATACTCCGCTCTGTCTTAGACATCCTCTGTGACTTTGGTCCTAGCTGAGGTAGCACCAGCCTATCGAAGTCACCGCCAAGTAACTTACCCTTCAGTTATAGGCAAGAGACTTTCTTAGGGTCTAGTCCCATCTAGTCCTATCTGAGTCACTGCAATAAAAGACCCGTGGCTGGCTCAGGTCAGCTGACTCAGGGTCGCAGAGCTCGGGCTGCAGGGCTAAAAATTGCAGTGTAGATGCTAGAGCTCAGGCTGGAGCCTGGGCTGTGAAACCCAGCAAGTGGGGTGGGTCTCAGGGGCCAAGCTTGCATGTCCACACTGTAATTTTTAGCCCTGCTTCCTGAGCCCTGCAAGCCCAACTCAACTGACCTAGGCTCTGAGACACCATACTCTGTTTTTTTTACTGCAGTGTAGACATACCCACAGGATCAGTCCCACAACTACTAAAGTCAATGGAAAACTCCCATAGACTTCTGTGGGCTTTGGTTTCATATCATGAATTTCTAAGAATGACTGGGGAGGAGTATAAAAATATTGCTCAAGCATGCAGGGGTGTAATCAGGAAGGCCAAAGCACAATAGGAGTTGCAGCTAGCAAGGGATGTGAAGGGTAACAAGAAGGGTTTCTACAGGTATGTTAGCAACAAGAAGCAACTCAGGGAAAGTGTGGGATACTTACTGAATGGGGAAGGGAACCTAGTGATAGATGATGTGGAAAAAACTGAAGTACTCAATGCTTTTTTTGCCTTGGTCTTCACAGACAAGATCAGCTCCCAGACTTCTGCACTGGGCAGCACAGTACAGGGAGAAGGTGAGCAGCCTCAGTGCTGAAAGAACAGGCTAAGGACTGTTAAGAAAAGCTGGACATGCACAAGTCCATGGGGCCGGATCTAATGCATCTGAGGGTGCAGAGGGAGTTGGCTGATGTGATTGCAGAGCCATTGGCCACTACCTTTGAAAACTTGTGGTGATCGGGAGAGGTCCTGAACAATTGGAAAAAGGCAAATAGGCAAAAGGGAAAAAGGAGAATATGGGGAACTACAGACTGGTCAGCCTCACCTCAGTCCCTGGAAAAATCAGGGAGCAGGTCCTCAAGGAATTCATTTTGCAGCACTTGGAGGAGAGGAAGGTGATCAGGAACAGTCAACATGGATTCACCAAGGGCAAGTCATGCCTAACCAACCTGATTGACTTTCATGATGAGATAACTGGCTCAGTGGATATGGGGAAAGCAGTGGACATGATGTATCTTGACTTTCGCAAAGTTTTTGATACAATCTCCCACAGTATTCTTGCCAGCAAGTTAAAAAGTATGGATTAGATGAATGGATTATAAGGTGGATAGAAAGCTGGCTAGATCGTTGGACACAACGGGTAGTGATCAACGACTCAATGTTTAATTGGCAGCTGGTATCAAGTGGAGTGCCCCAGGGATCGGTCCTGGGGCTGGTTTTGTTCAGCATCTTCATTAATGATCTGGATGATGGGATGGATTACACCCTCACCAAGTTCGCGGATGATATTAAGTTTGGGGCAGAGGTAGATATGCTGGAGGGCAGAGATAGGGTCCAGAGTGAACTAGACAGATTGGAGGATTGAGCCAAAAGAAATCTGATGAGGTTCAACAAGGACAGGTGCCAATGCTATTGCACTGAGGATGGAAGAATCCCATGCACTGCTACAGACTGGGGACCGACTGGCTAAGTGGCAGTTCTGCAGAAAAGGACCTCGGGATTTCAGTGGACAAGAAGCTGTATATGAGTCAACAGTGTGACCTTGCTGCCAAGAAGGTTAACGGCATATTGGGCTGCATTAGTAGGAACATTGCCAGCAAATTGAGGGAAGTGATTATTCCCCTCTGTTTGGCTCTGGAAGGCCATGGAGTATTGCGTCCAGTTTTGCCTCCCCGCCCCCACTACAGAAGATGTGGCAAATTGGAGAGAGTTCCAGGCAGGCCAACAAAAATTATTAGTGGCTGGAGCACATTGACTTACCAGGAGAGCTGATTGGAAACTGAGTCTTATTTAGTCTGCAGTAAGAGAAGAGTGAGGGGTGATTTAGCATTAGCAGCCTTCAAACTACGAAGGGTCCAAAGAAAGGATGGCGAGCTAAGCTGTTCTTTAGGTGGCAGATGACGAACAGGAAGTCAATGTCTCAAAGTTGCACAGTGGGGAGGTCTAGTTGTATTAGAACAACTTTCACTAGGTGAGGGTGTGAAAAACTGGAATGGGTTAGTAGGGAGGTGATAGAATCTCCTCTTAAAAGTTTGTAAGCCACGGTTGACAAAGCCCTGGCTGGAATGATTTAGTGGGGTTGGGCCTGCTTTGAACAGGGTAATGACTAGATGCATCTGAGGTCTCTTCTAACCCTAAGTCTTTTCGTCTGATTCTATGGTAGTGCCTCCAGCTCCACTGTAAATGGAGATATATAATCCCTTATGAAGGGACATTGTGAGAGAAGGGTTTGATTCTGCCTCCATTGAGGTCATGGATGGAAGATTTCAAGTCCATGCCATTGGTTTTGCGGTTACTGTGGAGATATACAAAACCTAGACAGATGGATGATACAAATTTCTTATATGTTCTCTTGACTTCAGTGTGTCTGGTCAACGTTGAAACTTTATCAATATTGCCATAGGTTTGGCAGATCAAACCACTGAGCTGGATGCAAGCTAAAATCTTTAAAAGTAGAATCTGTATCTACTGCTCAGCCCACTGAGCTATCTTCGCCCAAGCTTGTGGCTAATCTTTAATCCACTGATGATGTTTTCTGTCCAAGCCTATTTAACATTTCGCCAGATACTCCACTCCACAGTTCTGTTTTATATAGCTGTTTTAGAATGGAGCCTTGAAGGAGCTGAGCAAGTTTAGCAAGCTCTCTTATTTAGTTCATTTGTTACACTTTATGTTACCTTTATTCGCCCACGTGTATATCCTATTTATGTTACTTAGTACTCACATCGCAAAAGCAAGCTTCCCAGCTGAAATCTTCCTTTGTGCATTATCGTAAACTGCTCGCTGCCGAGTGACTCTTTCAGCTCCTACAGAGGGCAGTATGGAAAATAGTTCGCCGAAGCAACAAACACTATATTTAAAGATAATTGCTTGTAATTCCAATAGATGAGTGGATACTGATTGCATTTTTGTGAGTAATAAACCCGGCATTTAGTCTACAGCCCTGGTACGGTATCAAATATATTGCTTCTTAAATGTTATAGTCTCTAGTGCATGTTGTGAACGTATGCAGTGTATAAAATTTGAATGTTGTTGTTATATGTGTTGCCAGTAATGGCATTAAAATCTTTAAATTCAGAGAATTAGAATTTCCCAAAAATTGGCAAGCCATCATAAGACTTCCGGCAAGCCATGTTTAGCACTAATCACGCATTCGGATTCTGGCTTTTGTTTGTCAGGAGACGGGTAAAATACTCTGGGAACCTGTGGGCTCTTGGAAGACAACTTGAAAGAAATCTGCATTATTATGAGTTTGGAAATTGAGCATGTTATTCCAATATACTCATCTAAAATAAACATTCTGCCTATTGTAGCTGAAGCCCTGTCTGTTACCACAGTATTAAATCAGGATAACAGTTAGAGATGCATTCAGTAGCATCAGGGTTGGAGGACCTCAGAGGTCATCTAGCTAGCCCCGCACTGCTCAGACAGGACCAGTACCCAGCTAGATTTTACCCCCTTCCCTAATGGCCCCTCAAGATTGAACTCACAGCCCTGGATTTAGTGGCTAGTGCTCAAACCACTGAATATCCCTCCCTCCTGTCTAACATAAACATGAATGGGCAGCCTGATTAATGTGAGGTGGAGCTGAGAGAACTGGCTTCTATTCCAGACTTTTCACGATTCCGGGTCACATTCGATAAGTCTCTTGACTCAATTTTAAGTGTCTGCTAGTTGTATCCACAGCAACTCCTTAGAATCAACAGGGAGGGCAGGTTCTTAGCTACTTGAAAATCCAGGTGTAAGTTGGCACCAATGTAGGCACTTCCTAAAGTTTGATATTAAACCTGTCCGTGGCTCAGTTCCCTCATCTGTAAAAAAGGGGGAAAATTATGCTTATCCTCTCTTTCTCCCTAGAATTAATTGTATTTATAATTTACTGCCGCAGCACCCACCATGCACAATTGTAAACATAAGAGAGAAACCATGCCTGTCCTAGCGACCTTCTTAAAAAAAAAAAAAAAACAGTAATAACAGCAAAGAGAATGTGATATACCCTCCCCCCCCCCAAAAAAAAAAAGAGGGGAAATTGACTGAACAGGGAATCCGTGAAACTGATTATACATACAGTGCAAGATTGGTGGGCCAACTTCTGTTGGTGAAAGAGACAAGCTTTCAGGCTTTTCAGGCTCACACAGAACAACAACTATACATACAGTGCTGGCAAGTAGGACTGATGGGAAAACAAAAATTCTGTGGCAAAATTCAAGGTTTTGATCTGTGTTGGAACAAAAGCAAGGCCTTTCAAAATGTATCATGACAAAAATACAAGACAGATATACGTGCACCCCAAAATAGTCACCTGGATGTGGGGGACTCTGGCTCTGCCTCTTTCTCTCTCCCATCTCTCTCTGGCCTAATGAATATTTTATTATTCATACAAAGTAGAACAGCTCCAACAGGAGAGAGGCAGAGAGACCCACGCCAGAATAGCCAATGGCCCAGTTTTCCTCTAATCTCCTTCAGTGGTAGCCATTTTAAATCTTAATTGTAACAAGGATAAGTTAACAAAATATTCTGACAGAAGTGTGATTTTTTTTTTCCATTGACTGTGTCCCTTTAATTCTGCCTCGGTGGCTGATATGCTGCAGCAAGGTGTTCCAATCCCAGCAAGTAACTTTTAGTGCAGCTGGGTTCTCCCAAGATTTCGTGGTGTGGTGAGAGTAAGCAAACAGATGCTCTCAGGGTAGACTGCGGAAGTGGGGCAAGATTGATATATGAGGAGGCTCTGAGTGAAAGCAATGCGCTGGATTGAGGAGATGTAGAAAATGAAGCCATGCTGAGGCTGCCCACCTCTGAGGTAAGACCTGATCCAGTGGAACTGATGGTAAGTGAAGGTTCTTCAGTTATTCCAGGGAGGGTCTGATCAAGTCAACGGGATCAACTTTGCAAAGGAGGCCAAGGCCAAGGGTGAAATCCTGGCCCCACTAAAGTCAATGGGATGTTTGTCATTGACTTTAATGGGAGCAGGATTTAACCCTGGATTTCTAAGTGTTCCGAGCACAAAACTGGGGCTCATTTTTCTAAAGTGCTCGACAACCAGGCACTGCCATTGAGACGCTTACATCTAGATTTATCTTCCAGAAATGTGGTTACTTTCTTGGGTGCCTAACTGGGACTTGAGCTCTTCTGAATATTCTGGCCTTAGAGAGAGTGTTTGTACAATCTGACCTGCCTACTCAAAACCAATTTTCAAATGCCATTTTTATTAACTTTTTAAAAAATAAACGTCTTCAGACAAAGCAGCTGATGGCAAACAGATGTTACATGGCTTATTAGCATTTAGCTCTCCTAGGTACTCAAACAGAGATGGATCTAGACAGATCAAAAACTCCCCAATATTTGTTTTAATGGATGGGCTTTCTTGAATTTGTTCACCCACTCAGAGGAAAATGTTGAGAAGTGAAAATGATTAATGAAGGCAATTGAATACCGAACATGTATGTAATCTAAGCCAAATCATTAGATGTTTATATGAACAAATAATAGTGTCTACAGCTAAGCAAACCAGGATACTGTTTGCAATGGCTAGAAATCCTCATGCATACACAGGCCTGGAGTATTGCTACTGCCATGCGCAGTCCAGGTTAGGTCAATAGGACTGGAAACAGTGTCAAACATGGTGGCAAACAGTAAATCCACTTTCAAGTGTTTGTAGGATTAATCCCAAAGATAGTAAGCAGATGGGAAGAAATTCACTTTTACTCCCTGACACAAATTTATAGTTTTGCATAATTCATTTTATAATGGGTGTTTTATGCGTTCCATCTGGGATTGGCCACTGTCGGATCAGGGGCGGCTCTAGGCACCAGGGCAGCAAGCACATATCTGGGGTAGCAAGCCACGAGGGGTGGCCTGTCGGTCGCTGTGAGGGCGGCAGTCAGGGTGCATTCAGAGGTGCGCCTGCAGGAGGTCTGCCAGTCCCGCGGTTTCGGTACGAATTCGTCGGCGAGGACGCTGAAGGCGCGGCACTGACGGACCTCCTGTGGGCGTGCCGCCAAATCTGCGTGACCAGTGGACCACCCGCAGGCATCCCATCGAAAGCCGCCTGACTGCTGTGCTTGGGGCAGCAAAAACCATAGAGCCGCCCCTGGTCAGATATATGATACCATACGAAATGGACCACTGGTCTGCGCCGATGCAGTAATTCCTTTGTTATGGTCTAAAGCAGTGGTTTCCAAACTTGATTCCCATCTTGTCCAGGATAAGCCCCTGGCAGGCTGTGAGACACTTTGTTTACCTGAAGCGTACAGCCACTTGCAGCTCCCAGTGGCCGTGGTTCGCCGTTCCCGGCCAATGGGAGCTGTGGGAAGCGGCGCAGGCCAGGCCATTGCTTCCCGCAGCTCCCATTGGCTGAGAACGGCGAACTGCGGCCACTGGGAGCTGTGAACAGCCATACCTGCAGAAGCTCCAGGTAAACAAAGCGTCTCGTGGCCCACCCTGAACAAGCTGTGAACCAAGTTTGGGAACCCCTGGTCTAAGGAATACATCCTCAACTGGATGTGCTTTATTCTAACGACTCCCATTAACTCTGATGGGAGTTATAGCTGCAAGTTCAGTGTCTCCCTACTAAAAAGAGCCAAATTCAAAAGATGAGCTGAACATCCCCACCTTGCACTGAGTTCCACTTAAGTCTGCACCCCTCTTTTGTAGCCTTTCTGCTAAAATTACTATGTTCCACTCCCTTTTGCAAGTCATAAAACCTCTTTTCCTTTGAAGGAGGCAGCATACCCTTTGGGTTGGAAAATGCACAGGGGCCGTAACCAGGACAGTGACATGACATCTGACCACTGTAGTATTCACACTCTTGTGAGGACAAAACTGGGTTTTCCTAAACGTGATGCCCAGGTGGGGTGGGAATTGCCTGCTTGTACCTAGTTCCCAATTTTTTAGTAGTGAACTGGGTGCACTGTCAGTATTCCAGGTATAAGGGACTCTCAGTACAACTACTTCAAAGTCACACTTACATTAGCACCTCCATACAGTGCAATGTATTAGTAGTTCTTGGTTGTTAGCATTGCTGATTTATCTGGTTACTGTTGTAATATTCTCCAAAATTAAACCAACCACGCTATTCTCATCCCATATAGTCTGTCATAAAGTGCAATTGTGGTTTTAAAAAAAAAAGGGACAACTAGCACCACTTTTTTCAAGAGATCTTCTCCCCTCAATTCATATCTGCGGATTTTAATGCCCAAACCAAGCTTTTATTCCTATTAGCTGGTTTGGCTCTGCGGTGCTATGTAAGAGGCTAGCTGGATTCTATTCTACCTGTTGCATCATCAGCACAATTATCTGATACATTTGAATGCAGAACCTGTGCTGGAAATGAAGAAAGAACACAGCTGGATTTTCAGATCTAGCTTGAGTTTCCAGGACTGGCTCTAGGGCTGAACAGGGGGCAAGGGAAGAAGGGGAATCTTTTGATTGTAAACTTAGCAAATCAGATGTGAAGTCATTGAGAGCGTGGGCCTAATTCACTTTTGCATTATTCCATTTTTATAGTGGAGTGACATCATAAATTTGAATGGAATTATTATTAGTCCAGTATAAAAACTGGAGTCCCACAGTGGTGAATCAGACCCAACAAATCCTGAACCCCACAATGCTGTTTCACAGGTACTTGTCTGTCTCTAACCATCTTTGACTGTGCGTGTTAGCTCACAAGGGACACTTTGACACAAGGGACACTAATTTTAAATGAGAGTAACTCCTTCCCACCAAGTTAGCACCAGCTCTGATTTACCCACAGTAAAATCTCTCTTCTTTAGTCCTAATTTTAAAAGGATAAACATTCACCTGAGTGTGAATGGTCATTATTTCCACATCTTGTATAGCACCAATCAGTTTGTAATTGCTACACAAACAATAAATAAAATCTGTTACTCCCCTTATGGAAAAATATAGAACTGGATAAAAAATGACAACCTTTCTATAGGTTTTGTATAAGATTGGCTAGAACTTAGAGTGAGAAAAGAATATCCTTCTGTGTTAAATTCTGTGATCGTTTAGCGTTATTTCTGTAGCACCCTGCTGATTTCATTCCTGTTAACTTATTTCAGGTTTTTCCATAAGGGTTGTAACTCTGTGAATATGGGGCGGAAGGAGGGGGGTGGGGAAGAGGCAAAATATCTCAAACGTTCCCCTGTTTTTTCTGCTTTAAAAAAATAAGTATAGGTGCCCAGGAAAACATGGCTGTCAACCCCCAAGCATCAATGACTGTTCTTTGTGTTAATCTTTCCATTTCCTGCAATTTCCAGTTCCAGGGTCAGCAGTTTAAAAAAAATCCTTAACTACTGTAAAATCATCTGTCATTTGATTTTCTCCCCCCAGTCTCTTAAAGAGTGTCTGCAATGAATTACCTCGCTGTCTGAAATGAATTACCATTTCATCCCACACAAACACACCACCATTAGCTGCCCCAAGCACGGTCTGGAACTATATTGCTCTTGTATTTTAAACAGCAGACGAGCAATGGTGAGATGAAATTGATGATGTGAAACATTAGAATGCTTCAGTAAATCAGTTTCTCCTATGGCATGGACTTTACATGTAACTTTCTTTTAAAAAAAGAAAAAGATCATTAAGTTTCTTTCTGTCTGTCTGTCTCTACAATTCTGCTGTCAGTTACATGGGTACAATCCCATTGGCCTCAATGTAGAAGGCACACAAGACATTGACCAAATACTTTGGGGATGTAGAACCTTTCATTACAACAATCTTGGGCTCAAATCCAGCCTAGCCTAGTGATGACTATATGGCCTTATAATCTGCCTGTTAACCTGTGTGAAACTAGTGTCAGGGCCTCAAATTCATCTTTATTTGTCTGGTGTTCTCATCACAAAAAAACACCACTGCTGAGTACTGATTGGGCAGGAGTAGCTAGCCACCATGTTGCTATTAGAGATGGTCCCTCTAGAACAGCACTGAAGCGTATCAGTGGAGCCGTATAGGAAGTTGACTGTGCTGTACCTGAGTTGTGGGTGAATAGAGGACTTCAGTTTCTTTGTTAGCCAGTCCCCGTACCCAAACACTAAAACTTTGTCCACTTGAGAAAGTGGACTTGCATTTAAATCAGTTTTCAAACCAATTTAGCTGAACAAGTTCAAATGTCCATGTAGACATCATTATTGTGGTTTAAAAGTGGCTTACTGCAGGTTAGCTTAAGTCAATTAGGTTTAACTAAACCAAAATAAGCTTCTCTTATATCAAAATAAGAGTATCTATACAGGGGTTTTCACTGGTTAACTATGTTGGTTTAAAAGCTGTTTCATGTTGTATTGAGGCAGCTTTAACAAGCCCTAAAAGCATTCATATAGTGGTTTGCAGTTCACACTTGTTTAACGAGACTATTTAAAAACCACATTTCTCATGTAGACAAGACTTAAATTCCCTATATACATGTCTGAATGGAAATGGTTCAGCACAGATGTTTGTGAGCCACCAAGGCATGCATGCAATGATGCCTTAGCACTCCTTTCTGCTGAAATGGCTGTCACTCCATTCTCCTGTTCAGGAGCTGCTTCTCTTTAGGAGTGCGTGAGGGGTTTGTTTGATAAGCTCCTGTGCTGGAATATAGTGTAAATACTAACGATCGCTCCTAGAGCTGTTGTCTGAGGAACATAAATCATGTCTGTAAGAGATGAAGGCTAAACCGTGCATGTGTTATTTCCGCTCAGATGTCACCCAAGAAATGCATAGAAATGAAAAGGGAATACATTACAGCTATTGAAAGCAAGGCTGTGGCCATAAGGGTAGATTGGTTTCATCATTTTTGAGGGTATAGGCCTTGTCAGTCAGCAGCCAAAAACAATAATTATGCCTTAAGAATGAAAGCCAAGAGCAGGCAGTCACTGGTGCTGAGGTTGTGTGGCGCTATCATAGTAAGTATCTTCACTAGGTTATTTGTAAGCTGGAGGGAAAGCCCTCTATATGGCTCTGGCTGAACCCTCTCTTTATAACTGAGCTTTAGATTTCATCAGTGATTTATCAGTGGTAAATCAAATGTCTCCAGAAGAGTTCCATTAAACCACTGAGTATTAGAAATTCCGTTGTATCAGTCAACAAGAAACAGAGTCTCTGTCCATAGAGTGGTGAATTACTTGGCAAAAGCTTAGTAGCTTAGGGTGATTGCCATTCTTTTCAGACAGAACATGAGCAATGATATTATCAGGTTCCCGTTTACATACTTCCTACAATGCTTACCACATTATGCCTGGTGATCACGCCGTCACCACTTCAAAGCTCCACGTGTCCAGGTTTTTCCTATTATAGACTGTTTAAAGGAGAACAGCGTGTTGGTCTACTGGACTGGGCCTCTGGATTCTAGAGACCTGGGTTCTTGTCCCTAGCTCTGCCATGGGCCTGTTGACTGACCTTGAGCAAGTCATTTCACTCCCTTGGGCCTATAGCTTCCCCATCTTCAAAACGCAACTCTGATACTGCTCTCCTTCGTAAATGAACTTTGAGATCTGCTGGTGAAAAGCACTCTGTAATGTCAAGTTGTTCTTCACAACGCTCTTCTGTAGAACAAGCTCTCCTGTAGGACTTTTCAGGAAAAGCATGTAAGACATGTACAAATAAATCTGCAATTAACTATTCCTGTTCCTTTTGTCACATTGCTCTAATGATCTAGGTATAACAGTACTAACTAATCTCAGGCCCGATCTACACTGGATGGGGTGGGGGGATTGATCTAAGGTATGCAACTTGAGCTACATGAGTAACATAGCTGAAGTCAACGTTCTTAGATCTACTTGTAGTGTCTTCACTGCAGTAAGTTGATGGCTGACGCTCTCCCGTCGACTCCGCCTGCGCCTCTCGCCCTGGTGGAGTACTGGAGTCGACAGGAGAGCGCTCAGTGGTCGATTTATTGCTTCTAGATTAGACACGATAAATGGACCCCCGCTGGATCAATCACTGCCCGTCGATCCAGCAGGTATTGTAGACAAGCCCTCACACTAAACAGCTGCTCAGTCCCCAAGAGACCAGTCATAAACCAATTTCTTTGGCTGAACTTTACGCCACCTAGTCTCCCATCCAAAATGGTTATCCCCTGCCTTTACCCAGTTTTGTGTAGCTTGGCATATTTAGGCATGCCCTAGAATATTTAATTTCATCAGACACGGCTCTTAAGAATCCTGCCCCTAGCCCTGTAGACCCCATCCAACCCCTGAATGTTGTGACAATCTGCCACAGATGTGTACTACACTGGATCATTAGGATTTTGAAGGTGTTTACATAATCATAAATACATTCGTCCCCAAGGGAAAGCATTTTTCATTCCCAATAACTTTAGAGACATGGATTCCTGAACTTTAAAAAGGCTCCTCTTCCCTATCTCCAAAATGCAAGGAGAGGGGGTTAATGAGGTCTTAAGTTCCTGTAGAAGGAGCAAAAA
Source organism: Chelonoidis abingdonii (assembly GCF_003597395.2). NCBI lineage: Eukaryota > Metazoa > Chordata > Testudines > Testudinidae > Chelonoidis > Chelonoidis abingdonii. Next base: position 357,889,216 of record NC_133769.1, read on the forward strand.
AAAAAAAAAAGGGACAGCTTATGTGTATAGGCTCGGAAGCGTCTTTCAAGCTTAGCAAGTCACTTTCACATTGAAATAAATTTCTGTATTTCTTTTGATGGGAGTTCTGTGGATATTAAGTTCTGGGCATCTTTAATATTCACACTGAGTGTACAGCAAGGCAATGTTACTTTCCAGTTACTCCCCTAATGACAGTGTCTGCTGAATCATCCAGTGTTTCTGTCTTAATCAATATAATTCATTACTGAAGCTCATTTTTCCACAAACAGTACTCTACATACAGTATTGTGGGGAGGTATTTTTGTGAAATTAAAAAAACACAACATATTGATTTCTCTAAAGCTGTAATGGGTTTGCTGTCCAGCACATAACATAGTAGCTCTGCTGCGTTCTTAACTGTAGGGGCCTCGCATTCATAGAGAGGGAAATGCCCATTTAATTTTATATTATTTTGGGGGCACAGGGGTTGTGGCACAAATACCTTTTTTAAAAATACTTTAAAAATGACAAATGTTATTGCTGGGGGGTTTGGTTGCTTTTTTTTTTAAATTGCTTCTAGAGGTTCTCATGAAAAGTGCCTGACAGCCCTGAAGACTGAAGTTCTCTGCTTATCCTCAGATCAGATAGACCATAAGCAGTGGGCTTGTAAACTCCCCACCCTGCTGCATCAAAATGGCTCAACCCTGACATGGAAGGTAACACTGCTAGTTGTAGTTCAGTCTCCATGACCAGTCTCCAATCTTTAGTTTCTTTGCCAGCATGCTACCAGCTAATGTTAATTGTGGCATTGGTTTCTGTGTGGCATGCAGCTAGTTGATTTCTGGGAGACCACCAGTCTCATTTCACATAAGTGCCAGATTGCTGAGCTAACCAGCCCACTTTTGATCATTACTAACCTGTGTTGGATTTAAAATGGTGAAAGGATCCCCGGAGCCAAGCAGTTCGTCTCTGAGTTCTGTAAGTACTTGAGATTAAGCTGTTTACAAAAATGTGCAATATTTAATTAAAGTCAGCAACTGTAGCAGAGGTCTGGAGGGTAGCATGTGTTATGGTGGGATCCTGTGAATGATGGACCTGTGAGCCTTCAACGCCACATGGCTATTGGTCAAAGAAGTAATTAAAGAGAAAGTTGAAACATGTAACTAGAAAAATTGTGATTCCTCAATCTACTACAATTCTTTGAAAATGTGAACAAAATAATGGATACTAGAGAGGCAGTGGATATTATTTATCTGGACTTTTTAAAAGATGAGAGGCTATCAAGGAAGCGAAAAACGTGGTCAGTGAGGCAAAGTACTGTGGTGGATCAGAAGCAGCAAAGAAACAGAAAACGCAGATTAGGAATAAATGCTTAATTCTCACCACAGCAAAAAGTTAGGAGGGGGTGCCACTGGTGGTGGTTAATATATTCTTTAATTACTCAAAAAGGGGATGAATGGGGAGATGGCAACATTAGCAGATAACACAAAAGTATCGTGATAGTCAAGACTAGAGAAGAGTGTGAGGCATTCCAAAGTGACGTAACAAAGCCAGGTGAATGGGAGGTGAACTTTAGTTTTGACAAGTGCAAGACAGTGCACTTCAGATGGAATCCTTTGAGTTACCCATACACATAGCTGGATTCTAAATTAACTGCCACCACTCAGAAGAATGACCTTAGGCGTCACTGTGGACACCTCGCTGTATAATAGCAATCAGAACGGTAAAGGCTGTATAAAGACAGGGATTAAAAAATAATACTGCAAGTGTCCTAATGTCATTCTATTAAGTGATGGTAGGCCCTCATTTGGAATACTGCGTGTGGTTCTGTTCCATTGAAAGTCTGGCTGTCATCTTTCACATTAACAGATTGTGCCTTCTCTGTAGGAGATCCCAGAATTGTCTTCTAAAAACAAAATAAATAGTGAATACCTGGACCAAAATTCACCAAGTGAGATTAATTCAGTAAAACACTGACCGCCTTCCCTATTAATCTTGGGCTACATCGTCAGCTGGTGTGAATCTGCCTATTGAAGTCAATTTCCACCAACTGCAGATCTGACCCCAAGTGCTTTCTTTCATTTCATTTCATTGGCTATCTTTTTTTAAAGCTGGTGTTGATTCTTTCCCTCTTAGAAGAAGCATGGCTCTGTCACTTCTGAGTTTCCTTCTTGCAGTGCTGGGTGATGACTGTCTAATGTGAATGAAGTGTGAGAGGAGATGCTTATCAATCCATTTTATTTCCTTCTCATAGAGACACCTGTTTGAGAGAACGATTTCCTAACTTAGCCAAAAGAAGCTGCAAGCCTGTGCTTTTCAAATTGGTCTTTGCTTGGTTTTCAGGAATAATTAAAGTTGAGTGTTGTACTCACAGCCCATCAGCACAATAAGATCAGCATAGTAGAGACAAACATATTGATCAAACAGTTCAGCAAGAAAATTGTATGGAGATGGTGTACCCTGGCTGTAGTTAAAGCAGCAATGGCTACTATCTGTTTGAGAAACTTCCACCGCCTACAGGCTTCTTTCTTCTGTGAGATAGGTCAGGGATCAACAAATGTATTAGGTCCCTTTTTAAAGTGTTTTTCAACCTTGGGAGACAGACCAGACTAGTCTAAAGAGGGCAGAGTAGGAGCAGTTGGGTAAGTGGAAGCTGTATGGCTTTTTGTGCCCCTGCTGTTGCAACCAAAGCAGAGTAAAGTTGCGTGTATATCACCACCTTATCTTTGTGTCCCTAATGCAGGTAGCTATGAGAGATGCTCATATGTGATGGTTCATACAGCTGTCCACTGGCCCAAGCTTCTGATGTCTGTTCCGATGCTACTTGGCTTAGCCTCCAGAGCACTGGCAGTCTGGCATGACAGAACTAGTGGCGGATATCCCACCCTGAGGACCACTTAACTAAGTGCTTAGTGGGGAATTGGAGAAAGAGCCACCTGAGTAGTAAAACACGGAAGGAACGAAGGGGGGGAGGAATTAGACTAAGAAATATTAAATGAGCGGAGACAGAAAAGGACAGTGTGTTGCCTGCATGCAGGGTTTCAGACTCCAGTGGTACCCTTACCATGCAGAGTGTAAAATGATTTGGGATCCTTCAGACTGGAAGGCTCTCCAGAAATGTAGTGGTTAGTGAAGGCTAATTCGCACCTCTGAGTCACTGACTTGAGTAGTCACTGTGGGTATGGAATTGCCTCTAGGCTCCAGTCCATACATGCTCACACTTACACACATAACCTTGCACACATAACTAGGGTTACCAGATAGCCACTGTGAAAAAATGGGACAGGAGATGTGGGGTAATAGGTGCCTTTATAAGAAAAAGTTCCAAAAAACAGGACTATCCCTTTAAAAATGGGACATCTAGTCACCCTACACATAACTGTCTTTTGTAGGACCTGAGTCTGGTCTCATGCACCCGTGTCTCAGTCGTGTAACTGCACTGACAGCTGGAGTTACTCCTGATTTATATTGGGATGAGTGAGCCTTTGGATTTTTGGATTTTTATATTAAAAATATAAGGAGCCCATTTGAAACACATAGTGTTTTAGACCCAAATTTGACAGCAATTTCTGTGTTTTAAATATCTAAGGAGAGATTTAACCCTAACAATCCATTGCTTGTGGCATTTCCTTTTTTAAAAAAGTGCTGGCTGTTATCTGCATAAGATCTTGCAAAAACAAACTGATACGTTGCCCTCCCATTGCTGGTTCCTTAGCAGCAGCTGACCAGACACCGCAGATTACCAGTGCTGTACCGATATCATTGGTGTAGCAGAGATATTTAGGCAGAATAAGGCATAATGGAAGCTTAAGATCTTGTTAACCAATGATAACAAAAGAACCATGTTAATTTTAGCTCCATTAGCAGCACAAGGAAAATAATCTGTCACTTTCTTTTGACTAGAAGGCTATATGGGGGAGGTCATATAAAACATTGACGTGAGTGGTGATGACTCAGCCGCCTTTATGCGTCATCAGGTTTTATAGACTCTAAATAAGAGATTGGTTGGTACTGGTGTTTAATTTGGAGAATTTATCCTTGCCAAATCCCCTTTTGAGGAAGGGTTGTATTATTATGACCCTTTTACTGATGGGGGATCTGATGGTGACACAGAGAGGTTTGACTTGTCCAAGCTCACAGAGGAAGTCTTTGGCGGAGCCTAGACTCTGGTGTCGTAGTAATAATTAATAGCCCAGATCTTCTGGATCTCACGCCTGTGTCTTAACCGTAAGGTCATCCTTCTTCTTTTGAGCTGTATCTATTCTGTTCGACTTAGCTTTCTCTCCCCTGAATGAGGTATAATGCAGTATTTTATTTTTGTGACCTAAAAACTTTCCAGAAATACAGAGCTGCTGAGGATGTTAATACAAGTCTGATATTTAATAAATTTGTTCTGTTGTAATTGAGAACACAGCCACTATAAAGGATAAATTCAAATGTTTAATCCCATGTAACCTTTTAATGGCTATCACTGAACTATTGGTACATACAAGATATGCCACCTTTGTCCACTTGATTTGCAAATCTATGACCATTCCCTATCCCAATAAAGATAAAACCCTGTGGGTTTTATTTTGTGCTCTGTTGCACTGATGTAAGCCTAGTTTATCCTACCATAATTGAGAGCAGAATTTGTTCCTGTGCATTCATTTTACCCAGAGAAGTTGGTATTCCTTTCATGTAACAGGTACTCAAAGATAGATCCATAGCTGGAAATGAAGGGCCTGATCAAGTCTGCAGTTGAAAAAATTGGGGCTCGGTGCAGGGTCTGTCCATTCAGGTCTGATTGCAGGATTGGACCTCAATGTGTAAGGGAAGCAAGGGAAAAAAACAAAAGAGTGTATTTGGCTTCTCTTACAAGATACAGTCTCTTAAGTAACAACATTCAGCGATCCTGAAATTGAGTGAGGGCCCAAATTATTGGCTCTTGAGTAAGAGGAGAAATCAGTGGTAATGGGCTACAAAGCTTTTCCTCTCTGGGTGGCCTTTGGTCCAGTTCCACCCCAGGTCAAAAGCTATCAAGACTTACCTACCATCTGACAGCTGTTTGTTGGATTTCTGTATGTTATTGGTTGGTGTTTTTAGTCCAGACACCATTACAATAAGCGCCGTTGCTGGCAATCTCCACAAAAGGACAGAGATCGAGCAGATCTGGAGGCTGAACTCCACAAGTAGTTCTTCCGTGTCAGGAATAATGTGAGTTAGTGGGGCATTGTGAGGGGAGCCTGCCCTGCCCGTGTGTGTGCTGTCCCTGGGCTGTAGCTAAACAGAGCTTCAATCTCCCAGGCTGGAAGCCTGGCACGTTTCATCTGGGATTTTCTGCACTCAGTGTCCCCCACTGGCACCCTCCTCTTGTCCTCTCTGTTTTGTTTTAGTTGACCACTGTACCTTTGAGACCTCTTCCCCCTCAACCCACACAGGAATCAATTAGTTTCCTCTTGTGGGGCCTTTTAAGGGGCATCACCTCTTCCTACTGAGGTCAAATATGCTGATACTGAATTCACTTTTTTATTGGAGTGGGGAATCTACATTAAATGCTGCTCTCAGGCCTTAGTTACAAAATAGGGGCTAGATTGCAAACCTCTCAGACAGACTGATGAGTAGTTCCTCAGGCAGTTCCTCCATTGTGCACCAGGTCGAGTAAGGGGCTCCGTATCTGGCCCTCTGTGATAACCCATATGTTAGCGTCTAGCAAAAAAACATATGCAAGAATCTTAGGGGCCAGTCCTTTTAGATGCAGAGTGCCCACAGAAGTCAGCATCTCTCAGGAGTCGCTCAGTGCCTGTCATGATCAGTGAGCCTTTTGTGAGACAGGCACCTTTAGTACTTTCCCCTGGGATTATTAAATAGAAATCTCTAATCCAGAAAACATTTCCAATATTAAATTTAATTCAACGGCTCGATGTCAGCCAAGATAAATAGGGTATGGAAGGAGAGAAAGAAACTCTGGAAACAGGATGTGCGTACTGAACACACATCTGTTACTCAAGCCACGTCTGTCACTCAAAAAGACATCATCCAGCAAAGCCACTCAACCAAATCTCCTCTCAACTGATCAAGGAGAGCAGCTCTTTGGGTGGCGTGGCTCTTGCTTGTGCTGTATAACGTCGAGAGCCTGTTTTCACTTCCCCCTGAAATCAGTGGATGGTTTCCTTGTTGCCTTCAGTGAGAGTTAGAGCAGGCCCCGAGTGCCTCCTTGTTTTATGCAAAGGAAAAACAGCCTATCACATTTATTTCTTCACTTTTTATTTTTAAAGATTTGTGTCAATTTTCAGCCAAAGTGAATGGTTATATGCCCCAGACCATGTTTTTCCTTCGTAATTACCATAGATAACATGCTGTGGAAGTTTCAAACTATGCTAATATGAGAATTGATTTCTTATGTGCAAGCTGGAGCACAAATATCTTGTATTTATTTCTTTTCATTTTCTTTTTGCAAGTAGTTGGGATTAAAATAAAAAATACTTAGGAAGTAACTATTTTCAGAAGACTTCTCCATGCATCTTTACTTAAAGAAACCTTAGCTAACTGCATTTTCAGACTGGCTTTTTGTGACTTTCGTTATCTTAAAAATATCTTATGCTGTGCTATAAGTAACCAGCTGAAAGGAAAGTGATGCTTCACACAGAGGAGGAAAAAAAGCAGCTGTGGTTGTCCTTAATCATGTTCAAACACAAACATCAAGAATGAATGGGGGTCCCTCCATGCATTTTCAGGCTGAGCAGAATGGAATAAATCCATGGAGATTTAGATTTGAGGTCATGGTGTCAACGTGCATTATTGTGGGGTCTGAAAGATGCTCTGAGGTATTTGTAAATAACCAAATGAAACAACTCCCTTCAGTATGGCAGTCTATCCCCTGCTAGTACAGTTTCTTGAGGGGGAGGGATTTTGGGGACCTGGGTTCCCTTTCCAGCTATGCTACAGAATCCCTTTGCGACTGTAGGCAATTAACTTGAAACTTGATCTTCCAATGAGTCAGGTCTGTAAATCAGCATGTAGTCATATGTACCTACTCTGGACATGCCATCACTGCAAATGTGCATGCAGATTTTGTATCCGAATACATGATGACCATTTTTGAGTCCAGTTGACGATTTGCCAGGAGCAGCCAGTTAAGCACCCCAGAGAGGGCATTCCTGGGTGGGGCAAGTGTACAGCCATAGCTCTGTCCTTTTCATTCTAGGAAGACTACAATAGAGGGACTGCTGGGTATAACTCCTGTATTGTCATCGCAAGGAACATACTCCCTGTGGTGCCTCCCTCGCCTCTGGAGATATTATGCGTAACACCTCCAGGCATGGAGGCTTAGGCAAAACATCTCACTCAGTCTCCTAAGAATTATAACTGAGTTTGTACATGTTTAAAAAGCACAAGAAATCCTTTGTTGTTTTGCTGTAATAATCATGCAGAGCATGCATGTGGCATTAGCCTCTTTTGCTACTGTGCCAACAACATAGTTGTGGCAGAGAATATCTACACAGATATTGTACAAGCTACCATGTAAGATTTATTGCTAAATCTCATTGAAACTTTTTTTCCTGTTGAGTTTGAAACCAGAGCCTAAGACGATTTTTCTGCAAACTTCATTGGGTCTTCGCATGGGTCTTGTGAAACACACAACTGATACTGTCTCATCGCTACATGATGTAGCGCACACGTTCATTTTTATCAGTTTGTCACTCTACAAGTAGATCACTTAATTCTGATGATGTTAGAATGAATTTTGCTTCCTTTCAAACATGCAACAGGTACCAGCTGATTAAGGAAAACGTTACCAAAGACCATTTAAATTGATTTTAATGCATGTGTGTTCTGTAATGGTTTAGTTTGAGGACACTTTTAAACAAATAACATTGTCATTGTGAACCTTAATTAATAATAGATTAATAGATAAATGGATTAAAAAGTTCAGTATGGCTTTGAGAACAACTGCTAGTGGCATAAAAATTAGGTGATTGGTATTATAATGCTAATAAATGGCAAAAGGAAAGCACTTGGGAAGAATGATGATGTGGCAGCTGAAAGGTCAATGAGGACAATTTTCTCTCCTTTGCCCAAATGTATGTTGAAAATCAAGGTGTTTCTGTGCTTTAGGTTGTTCTCTACAAAAGATATGGGTTGTGTTGATCCTAAAGGGTAAAAATGTCAGCTCCACTGCGCCCCACCTGAAAGCCTGCATATTTAATAGGCAATTCATGAAAAATTCAACAAGCACATTGGACGTGTTCTAGGAGTGAGGCTACACGAAGACCAGCACGTACATCTGCAGAAGCAAGCTTTAGGCAGGAATGGAAAAATATTAGTGATGGGAGAACTTCTTCTTAAAAGGCTTGGAGGTCTGCATCAGTTTGGACAATATCAAAACTTTATCAAAGTTTTTAGTCTCTCTTTGCAAAACAGGTCTGGAAATCCCAGGATGTCAGGCTCCCTAGTGAGTCTTCTGCCACTTGTTCAGTTTCATCCAGGACCAGCCATGATTGCAGACTCATGGGGCTAGATTCTGATTTTAGTTGTACTGGTGCAAGTCTACAGTAACTCCCCTGAGTTGAACTCTGGATTTACAGGGATGCGAATGAACTCATTGGTGTTACTCCAGATTTAGAACAGTGTAATTGAGATTGGAATCTGAAGGGAGATTTTCAAAGACATGAATGGGAGTTGGATGCCTACATCTCGTTTGTGCTTTTGAAAATGAACTGCTGGTCCATTGACTCAAGCCAACTCTTGTTTTAATTGACCTTGATACCATTTGAGATATAAATTCCCACCCTGTGTATGGAACTCTTCTGTAGCAATGTCTCCTTGGAGTTAGGGTAAGTTCTTAGAAATGGTTTAAAGCTTGCATTATGTTAAACAAAAGCACTTTAAAAAGCTGAGAACTTGAGACCAGAGATTTTATGCAGATACTTCTATTCTTCCACTTGAGCTTTGTCTGTAATGCAGATGGCCTTCAAAATGATGTGAACTTCACTAAAAATCAGTTTTAGTCCTTGTTAGAAAATAGTCTTTGTCACATAAAACCCCTTTGATATACATTTCAGTAACATTATATTAGATTCTTTCTTTTCCAGAGATGGACTGAATTTTGTTTCACTTCTGGAGGCGATTTAAGTTCCCTCAGGTCAGGGGTCAAGGTTATGAAAAGTCAGCATTGTACTTACCCCTTCAGCTAAATTATTAATAGTCTGATTAGCAATCTGTCTGAGGTAGAAATGTTCAGGCACAAAATACTGTAATTACTGTATGGTGTGTTGCATCCTGGAAATCTCATCACTTGTGTAATTTAATGCTGGAGAGAACAAAGCACTTGAGAATACATTACAGGGTACAATCACAGTGACTCTGAGGGTGGGAAGGGATGGGCAACCTAACCTAATATGTCTTTTTCACCTCTATTATCAGTGACTTTTAGCAATATCATCTCTCATGTGTCAGATAAGTTTCTAATTAGTGGCTCTCCCAAACCTTCCTCCCTCTAAAAGGAGCTCCCTCAAAAGATGAGTCAAGCTGGTTTAGAGGTTAACCTGCCATCCTTTCTGTGATGTACTGTGAGGAGAAAAGTATAGAATACCTGTGCTGGAGGATTTGCCAGACAAATTACTCTGTTTAGGAAACAACCCACTTTTATGTTAGATTAGCAAGAGGAAACTGGATGCTTAGTGCTGCCTTAATGACCCCTTGGCCCCTTAGCCTCAGAAGACTTGAAGAATGTGGTAGTGGAATTGTGTAATGTTTTTGTCCTTTTATTTTATTTCTTTTACTTTTCAGAACACATCTAGCACCCATTTAGGCTGGTTTTACATTCATTGTATTCATGCGCCTATCTTGCTTCTTCATTTTCTAGTGGGTTGAACTGATGTTAATCAAGAAGACTCCAGCTTGCCGCCTTCCTTGCTGTCTACAACATTTTACATAAAGTAATAGAGTTGCAAGATAGGTTGTGGCCCAGCATGCAGAGATTGGGGTCTCGTCAAAAGAAAGAAAAGCCGAGAGAAACTTTGATCAGAGCTCAGTCTCCTGAGTCAAAATGACAGCTAGCGTCACTGGATTTCAGAAAGGCAATAAAAAGCTGTGGGCCCTATTGGGAATAAATTGCTTGCTTCTCTTCATGCATAGTGATATCTATTGTGATGTTTAATGTAATCTCTCTCTAATTGTGTAACTTACTTGCCATGAAATTCTATACAAGAGAGCATGGGGGTAGGCATTGTTCTCATGTCCAGTTTAAGACACATGCTCTCCTAGAAGGTAATGTAAATCAACATGCATAATTGTCATGTACCAAGTCCACAAGTGCCACTCATGGCCACAAGCTGAGCTGTATCAGAAGCTGAACTTTGCATGTTCCATTTTATTTCTTGGAGCAATTTCCTCTTCTCGGAAGATGCCACCACTCCTGCCCCACTATGAAGTCAACAAAACCTTTTTGCCCACCTTTTAATTGGTGACAGGTCCTGGACCCTTCATTCATAATGCAATATAATGTAGGCTTAATTGATTTGTCACTTATTGTGCTGCTTGGATAGAATCACCTGCGTTATATGCACCTGCTTTAATGAATGTAGAATGACAAAGCTAGTGTTTCTTTCATGGAACTTGTGGTGTAGAATACAATCAATTAGCACTGTGATCACCTCAGTTTAGTTAGTATATGTTCCCCCCAAAAACCCTTTACAAAAGAATAAGGACCTATATGTATATGCACACTTAAGGGATTAGAGTCCTCTTACTGGAATTGAGAAAATCAGAATGCCTGATCCAAAACACCACCATCACCACCCCCATAAACTTGGAAAAAAGTGCTGGTTCCAACTTCAATCCCAGTTTGAACTTTGCAGTTTGGGCCTCCTCCTATAATGGACTGAACAAGCTCTCACAAGGTTCATATTAAGTTCTGCATCTGAGTTCTAAAGTTTGGGTCCCAGTCTGAAAATGGACTGAACAAAGCAGTGGAAAAAAATATCATAGCTGATCTAATAGTCTTTTCCATTACTGCTATCTCTGGTTCTCCGAACCAGCAACTAAGCATTCATGTTTGAGCCCTTCAGTCAGTAGCTGTTTTGTAGCCTTCCACCCTTAGCACCGTTCTTCCATGCTCCAAGGATCTACAACTTTATCCAACTCACTGATCTTAAACCACTCTTTTGGTATAAGCCTTGGCTTGAGCTGGAGTTCATGTATCTCCCCACTATGCCAGTAGGGTGTTTTTTCTGACAGATGATTTCTAACCATTTTTTTCCAGCTGACTCTTGAACTTCTGTAGGTCAGCACTGCGCATCCCAATAAGTTTGGCTGAAGGTTAAACCATTAGTTTCTATGACATAACCAAAATGCAAAAACCTGCGTTTTTCTGGAATAAGTTGGGAGCTAGACTTTTTCTGTCTAATGTTTAGAGTTTTAACCTAATGTTCATAAATCTTATCGATCTATTGATCTATCTTTGAGCTTTTGCTTGTTTGTTTTTTGTTTCCTCCTTGATGCCAAAAAATTCTGCTAGAGAAAACTTGAGAAATCATTTGTCTTTGCAAAAGTGTGAGGCTACCTGCTGAGAAGCCTTCCTGTGGGACAGCCCTATGTGGTAGACTTCTGTGCTGAAAATTCTATCTTGCCATTTCCCAGGCTTTCTCTGAGGAAATTGCTATGAATGAAAACTCAGCAAACCAAGAAACCACCCTGGAAAATTTTCTAGAAGATACTGTCCCACAGACTCTATACTTCCAAGGACTCCAGTGCAAACAGTTAAATTTTGAGGACTTTTTATGCACCATTATTACAGATGCGGAATACAAACTAATATTAATTCAACCAGAACTGTTTAAACGTTCTTCTTTAAGCGTTCGTCTGGAAGGTGCACCAGTTTTAAGCTTGATAATAGTACATCTCATCATCTGTTGAGTGAATAAATACAGGGTTTAATTCTCCAAGGCACCTTCTAGGGGTCCTTCCACATAACATCTGAGATCATCCTACGGAAATAAAACCTGGTTATGAATATTCTTGAATAATAATATCTTTTCATTTGTTTATAGTGAGTGTAGTGCTGCTGGAAGGTGCTGCATTGATGGTCCTGGAACCCGGTATCTATTCACAGAATGGGTACACACATGGGTGGAGCTTCCTCACACCACTCTGCCAGTGTGCCTCTACCTTGCAAGAGGGTAGTTACCACATCCATCTAATTACTAATATATTAAAAAGACATAATCCCTGCTCCTACAGAGCTTACAGTCTATTTAATCCTTGTTTTGTCTGTTGATATGGACAACAGTCCCTGTGGTTCTAGATTGCGCATCTGAATCCATTTCATATAGGCCACTGAACTCCTATTAGAAAGTAATAATTTCTGTCAAGTATCAGAGGGGTGGCTGTGTTAGTCTGCGACAAAGAGTCCTATGGCATCTTATAGACTAACAGACATATTGGAGCATAAGCTTTTTTTTGAGTGAATACTCACTTCTGATTATTCCAGCTATTGCTGATAGGTGCTGGCTTTCAACTAGCAACTCAGAAATGAAATTCTCACTATCTTATTACTAGTCCACGGAGTTCTTCCATCATCTTACTTGTACAAAACCTCATGTTAAAATTCAGGCCTCTAGAAGAGTCTTGGGTATTTGTGTATCTTGCATTGAATATCTATGTGAACAACATGTCCTTCCAGAAGGATTAACTGCAATCTTATTTTGATAAATGGGCCAGAGTAGGGTGACGGCATGTGTTTTCTAGAAGCGAGGTGAGGTGCCATTACCTTGACCACCACTGAAATAAAAAGAGAGAGAGACAGTAGTAATTCTCTTGGATTAATTTCTAAGATCAACATAGATAAGGAACTCTCTTAGACATGGCTTAAAATTACATATAATGAGCTTGGGGAGGAAGAGATGGTTATATCTCAAAGAGAAGTTACCATGATTCTTTTTGATAGGCTCCCAATTTTTCAGATGAGGAAAAGAAATATTGCAAAAGAGGGTATTCCTTATTTAACCTTCTCAGCTAAATTAGGTGGGTTTATATTCTCTAGCCTGCTCAGATTGTCTGCCAGCAGTGTCAGCTGAAGAAGATCAAAGACATCTCAAACCACATGAAAGATTTAACCTAAAATCACCCATCTTTCATGTATCAATTTGAATCGCTCCAAAACCAGGTTAACTAGTTACCATCCTGCAACCACCATGCATTTTGGTACTATTCAGCGTGGCCACACAAGTCACTGCTACATAAGGAGAAGCCCTAAATTCAAACACAAAGTGGTTACAGATCAGGGCTGAGAGGCAGTGGTAGAAATAGGTGAGAAAGTCTGTACAAAGACTTGCTGTGCTATGCCTGTTTTTATCCATTGCTCTAGTTGCTGATTTTTATGAGCACTAGAATTCACTTACGAAAATAAAACAAAAAACAGGGCCACATTTCACAGGCATCTTGTGTTTCCCAAAGATGTTTCCTACAGGGTGTTGTATTCATTTTCTATGAGATAAAGAGAGGGCAGGGTATCATGAAACTACTGATGAGAAGGACTACTGTCCTTAAGGTGCAGGTTCTGAATGTCATTTTGACAATGTGTATGTCCATACAACAGATGCATCTGTTTAAACATCCTAACAGGAGGAGAGGATATATTTGATTTTGATCAAGGATTGAAGAAACACCGTATCTACAGAGGGACAGGCATCTTCCTTCTCTCTTCATCAGGAAGCTTTTCAAGAAGGAAATGTACAGCAAACAGTTTATCTGAGAGATGGCCTGGCTTTGGAGAGGTCATGACTTTCCCGTTACCGGCTACATCAGTTTTTCTTTTCTTTCTGCAATTTGGTAGAAAGTGGTGGCATTTTTTAGACTTACTCATGTACCTTTCAGGCTATATACTGAAACACTGTATTTCCCAGACTCATCATGATTCTGACAGTAAGATTAAGACAAAAGCTTACTTGTTTATAGAACACTAGTTAATTTCTTCTTCCTCTTTTAATTAAACTGCTTCTTTGGAAAGGTCACTCAAGACCATAGTAAAAGAGAATTAATTGCTAACAGCACATAGGTTAGTGATAAATTACCTTCTTGATATTTAGGCTATCTAGGGTACACTGAGGAAGAACCATCTTCCCTGGAGAATGATTTGAGTGACTGTCTTGGAGTTGAGTATGGGCATGAGCGATCTCCATTGGAGAATGACGTGGATTTTAATATATTATTCCAGAGATAGGAAAGGGAAATAATAATATATAAAAACTTCTCTCATCCAGAGAACTCGAAGGACCAGATCTTGTCACCCTTATTTATGTTGCTTAATATTGTATTTCTGAGGGCATTCTGCACCCCAAAATAAAAAATTCTGTGCACAATATTTTAAAATTCTTCAAGTTTAATTTGTCAATAAATAAATGCAGAGGCTCCAGCAAGGCAGTGGGGAGCACAGGCCACTGGCTGCACGAAGGTGGGAGATCACCCTGCAGCCTCCCCACTTCCTACCCTGGGAACACACTTCCATGGTGAGTTTGCACCCAACCCTGACACAGCACAAGGCCTGGGCCTGCCCCAGAAACACACTGGGGCCTGCCCCTCTGCACTGGGTGTGGGGCAGGCAGTATCCAAGTGTAGAGGAGCTCAGTGTGGGGGGATCCAGGGGTGGAGTGAGAGGATTCTGTGTGGGACAATCTGGGTGCAGGCAGCTCAGTGGGGGGGTCTAGGTGTGGGGGATCTGGATGCACAGAGGCTCATTGGAAGGCGGGGGGGGGGGGTTCCAGGTGCAGGAAACTCTGCAGGGGCTTCCAGGTGAAAGTGAGGGGTCAGTGGGGGGGGACTCAGCAGGGTGGTCTGGGTACTGAGGGAGTGAGACTTGGCAGGGTGGGGGTCTGGGTGCAGCTAATAAGGGGTTAGTGGCATGGGTGTCTGGATGTGGGGACTCAGAGTGGTACAGGGGGTTGGACTCGTCAAGGTGGGGGGTTGAGTGCAGAGAGCTCAATGGGGTGGTCTGGAAGCAGGGGTGGGGGTCCACAGGCAGGGGGTCTGGGTGCAGGGGGTGCCAGATGCAGGGGTTGAGGTTCAGTGGTGTGAGGTTCAGTTATGGAGGGCGAGGGGGGTTCTGGGTGTACAGAGTGAGGCTTGGTGGGGGTGTCTGGGTATGGGAGGCCGAGATGCATGA
This sequence comes from Chelonoidis abingdonii, assembly GCF_003597395.2. Taxonomy (NCBI): domain Eukaryota; kingdom Metazoa; phylum Chordata; order Testudines; family Testudinidae; genus Chelonoidis; species Chelonoidis abingdonii. The sequence continues at coordinate 357,904,337 of NC_133769.1, forward strand.
GGGTTGGACAGATGGGGGAGCAGCTCCCCGTACAGTGACCCCTCCCCCTGCAGCTGAGGAGTGATGGGGGAAGGAAGCAGGGGAGGATGCTGAGCTTCCTGCAGCGTGGAAAGGTTTCAGGGGGTGAGTCTGACACAGCCCCAGCCCTGCAGTGATTTACCTTTCTGCTGTCTGTGCCAGGTGCCCGAAACGATGGACCTGCGCAGCTAGGGAGTGGTCTGTGACTGCTCTTGCAGCTTCCCTTTGCTGCGCAGTGGCGCTGAATTTCCCCAGGAGTAAGATTGTCAAAGCTTCAAAGTTGGACAACCATGCCTCTGCCTTCCTGAGTGCACGCACTATGAGTCCGAGGTGTAATATGAGTTCATCTGTGTGCCCTGTCTAAATGTGAGGCATCTGCATTCCGACCCTTTTTCCAAAAGATAGTCAGTGGCAACACCTTTGTTGTTGCTGTGATTGAGTGTTTCACATGTAGCAACTCTATTCCAGGCTTACCCAATAGATATTACCTGATAGCTATTACATTACGTAATGCTTTTTTTATTCCATACTGTGTACTTTTTCCATCTCGTGTCTTTTCAGAAAGCTGCTGTTTTTTTAATCACCCGCCCCAGATAGTCTTTTTTCTCAAAGGTCAGTCATCAATGTGCACATTCCTCTCGGTTATCCATAGTTGGCTCTACTTGATTTCTTGGCAAGTTCAGGTCCCAGGATGATCTTCCAGGATCACTGTTGCAGCATTGCTGCCTTTAGTGGAAGGACAGTTGCACAAAAGGTGGTTGAGAGGGTTCAGGAGAGACTTGTATTTAAAAATAAATATATAAAGAGGCAGACAGGAAATGCCTGGCTATTAGATACCTAACTCAGACATTATTCAGTGTGGTGTCTGCTTTAATGCTTTCCATGCGAGTTCATTTGGGGAGCAGCTATACAATTCTGCTTGATTTTACAAGACAGATAATTAGCATCTCCAGGCTTATAAATAGGATTTTAAAGCATAGCACGTAAGCCTCTATTCTTTGTGTTCAGTTCACTCTGTTTCTATTCCATTTTGAGGAAATACTGGTCTATTAAACCAGACCTTGAAATCATATACATCTATGGGTAGCAGATTCTTATTAAAACCATGGTTTGGGGAGTAGATTAATTTATTTGGATATTTCTTTTCCATTGTGTTGCCTTTCTACTCTTTCTTTCTGATAACTCATTATTGCCAATGCTGCTTTTCTGGATTCTCTTTCAAGTTCTGCAAATGACTCACTTCATGACCATGGTCAGGTCAATTTACTTTACTGAACCTCAGTTTCCATATCTGTGAAATATATTTTCCTTTGTAAAGCACTTTGAGGTGATCTTGGATGGAATGTGCTATGTACACACTATGCATGACTCCACCAGCAAAGTTGCCTTGAGTTGATTCCAGTGCCATTTAATGCACTCATCAGCAGGTGACACAGAAGACTTATTATTGCTCACAGCATGTTCTAAATAACATTTATAGTTGTTAGATGATGGTTTGCAACAAATCTCATGCTTCGGGGCATAAGCTGATCACCTGCCAGGGATCAGGAGGGAACTCATTCCTGCATGTACAGCAACACACAGTTGGCTAGATGGATAATTTTTCTATAGATCTTGGTATTGGCCTCTGTCAGAGAGAGCCTGTTGGATTTAATCGACCAGTGAGACTGGGAAAAATCTTATGATTCTAACAGTACTGCGCTAAAAGATTATATAGTTCCAGTTCCACCAGTGAGGGGTCTTGAAGTAATTTTTCCAATCCAGTTTTCCCATTTCATATATCATTTGACAGATACATTGATCTATCTCCTGGATGGCTTCACAGCACTGGAGCGGGAGCAGCAGCAGCAACGACAGACAGTAGAATCCACTGTAATAGCCTTCTCCCCATCTTCTTCAGTTGGTGTTTGCACACAGCATAGGCAGGACTGAATTATTGTGACCTTACAAAAGAAGCGAGCAATAACTCTGGTGCTTGCTGGCTGCAAGCCATGCAGGACTGAATTCATTTTGAATACACCTCCTTCCTGAAGAGTTGTGGAAGTTAATCGCTTCCAGTTTTTCAAATTTAGGGAAAAATCCATAGTCACCTCAGCTTCAGGCCTTAGTATTATTGGATGATCAAATACAATTATTACCGCTGAAATAAAACATTCCTCCCCCCCCCCCCCCCGTGACAAGCAATGAGAGAAGTTGCTGAAACCTTCGCTGGGGCTGAGTGAGGAGCTGCAATAATTGGGCCTACAAATTTACTCTTATGTTCTGTAGCGGGGTGGTTTCCCACTCCTGCATGGAAGGGCTTAAAGAAGCCCTGGCAGAGGGCTGTGGCAGGGGAAAGGCTGGGCTGTTTGGAAAGTAGCCAGTGGCTGTGGCTGGCTTAATGAGGGCCCAGCTGGCCCTTATAAAAAGGCTGTGAGCCAGAGGCCCAGGAGGAGTGTCTCTCTCTCTTCAGAGAGAGAGGGGCCTGGCTGCTGGGAAGCTCAGGGGGCCTAGAGTGAGGCAGGGCTGGGGAGCTCCAGGCTGGCAACTCCCCAGGCTGCAGGGCCTTGTTCAAGGCCCCACAGAGGCACTGGGTTGCAGGGAGAGGTAACAGGTCCAGACCCAACCTTGCCTATGATGAGTAGCTGACACTGCAGTCTGCCCCAGGGCACGGGGGTTGAGTTGGTGACTGGTAGTAGCCTACAACTGAGGTGAGGTAGAGCTAGAGGGTTGGGGGTTCCCCTGGGTGGGGAGACCCTGAGACTGCAGGGGTATTGCCAGGGGGCAGCACCCCAAGCACAAGGGGCACTGGGTCCTGGGTGGGACACGGGCCAGCAGCAGTGGGATACTAGCCTGCCGAGGGCACCCCAGAGGCTGGAAGAGCTAATTTCCAAGATGACCAGCAGGAGGCACTGCAGGAGTGAGTCTGCACCGTTACACGTTCCATCTAAATTAACGCAATAGAGGTCAGCCATGGACAGATTGCTACACTTTTACCTGAGTTAGGTGAGCTGGTTAGTTGTAGCAAGCAAAAGCTGTTTTTCCCCACGATGAATTCACTGAACATACACATGCTTTACACATACTTTACTGAATAAACGGGCAGGGAAATCATTTACAGATACTTCCACTTCGTATCCAACATCTGTGGTCACTTGAATCATCCTTGCTTCCTTAGCGCTCTTCCTACACCTAGCTGCCACTTTTCCTCTCTATCCAGAGCACTCCTGTAACTCTCACCTCTCTTGTTCTTTTCCTCTATTCCCTGCTTTCCAGAAAGATGTGCTCTCCACTTCTCTTACAGCTCTGAGCTGCTGTTTTCCCCACCTTGTCCATGACTCTTCCACAGCTTCCACTCCCACACCACTCTTCCTTCTCTGAGCCGTTGCTTTGACACCCTGATCAAACTAATTGAATGGCTCTCGTCTCCAGGGCTGTGTTATATGGTCCTGTGGCTGACTTTGGTGATACAGGTGCATGAAGGTTGCAAATCAAATATGTATGTAGTAGATAGATCTATCTACAAGGATATATTGAGAGACTTTTTGTGTTTCTTTTTATGCTTTATTAAGACTGTGCTACAGTTATTTATTTTTAAAATCATAGGGCTTGGCTTTCTTCTGTTTGTTTTTCATATCAGGCCCTTGCTTCCTTTTTGTTGCAGGAGATTGTTGCTCCCCACCAGTAAGCAATAACAGTGAGAAATCTGCTTGTGACTGTCTGGCCCCCTAGTGCCTAGAGGCTGGAAAGAGGATGTAAGTGCTGCAAATACAGTGGAGATGCTTCTTCACTTGAAATAGTAGGATTATTGCTTTTGGATTCTAGGGCCTCTACTCCAGTTAATTCTCGGCAATGAGGGCCTGCTCTAACAGAGCCAGGGAGTGGCTTATAGCAGTATTTCTCCATCTTTTTGATATCAGGGACCAGCTTGCTGCCTTCCTAAACTGTGGCAGGGAGATCTTAGGGACTGGTGCCAGTCTACAGACCAGTGTTGAGAAACGCTGATTTAGGGCAAGAGTTCTCAACCTTTTTCTCTCTGAGGCACCCTGCAACATACTATAAACACTCCAGGACCCAGCAGGGGGCCTCAGGGCTCTTGACTTCAGCCACCGGATGTGTGTGTGTAGGAGGGGGAGCCTTTGGGGCTTTAGACCTACAGGGCTCCGGACTTCAGCTGCAGGGGCGGGGGGACTCAGGGCTCCAGATTTCAGCCACAGGGTGGGGAAGAGGGGCTGGGGCTGCGGGGGCTGGGGGGCTTGGGGCTNGGGAGGTCTGTGGCTCAGGGCTTGAGCCCCGCAGCTCTGTGCCCAGTTTCAGCCCCACCAGGGCTAGGGGCCCTATCCTTCAACCGTGGGAGTCCACGGCCCCCTGAAACCAGCATGTGGCCTTCCATGGGGCCATGGTTGAGAACTGCTGGTTTAGCAGGTTCATGATAAAATCATAAATGAATAACAAAAAAGAAGAGTTGTGCCTTTTGTACATTTAGCCTTGTGGCTGCCTGACGGGTACAGCACATGGTTATTCTGCAAACAGCCACTTTGTCCAACCAGAATTGCCTTCAAAATATACTTGAATTAGTGATGCAGTTGGGAATCTTCAGATGCAGGACAGCTTGCCAGTAGTGCCTTAACTTGCTTAGTGAGACATGGTGGGTGAGATCTTTTACTGGACCAGCTTCTGTTGATGAAAGCTTTCGAGCTTACCCAGAGCATTTTGTCAGGTCTGGGTAAGGTACTCACAGAAGTCCTCACTGTTTTATTGACTCTGGGATGCAGCAGTGATGGACTTTCTGTTGCTCTTATTGTCTTGCTGGTTGCTTATTGTCTGTCCCTGTGTTCTCCATGAGTGCCATGTTTTTTTCTGTGCCCAAAGGACTTGGGGTGGGGTGGCAGATGGAAATACCAATACTGGCCACTTCCTCCATCCCCTTTGTGTTCCCAGCTGCTTCTATTCCTGTTAAGATATGTGTGGAAGCAAAAAACAAGATTTATAAAGATTTATTGTAACATTTTCAAACATAGGCACTTATCTGTTGGCACCTCAATCCATTTTGATTTCATTGAGAGTGCAACTTCTCAGCACCTCTAAAATCAGGTCACTTGTTTAGGGATGAAATCCTGGCCCTGGTAAGTCAATAGTAAAACTCCCAATGACTTTACCGAGGTCAGGATTTCAGCCTAGGAGCCTCAACAAGGACTTTGGTGCCTCTCTTTAAGCATACAGTTTTGCAGACTGGGGCCTGGCGTTTTACTGCATCAGTATAGTTTACATGTATTTTACTGTCCCTTGGTGTCCTTAACACGTGTTGTGTGGAACTCATTTAACCATGTGTAAAAATGTAGAGGAGATATGGTCGGACAGGGCTTACGACTTCAAAACATGCTTCTCTTGTTCATTTTAGTTAGTCTTTCATATCTCTTAGTCTAATGACAGCATATGCAGTACAAACAGATCAGAGGCAACTCAGAGATTAAATATCTTAGATACAATAGCTAAGTAAATCTACTAAATAAGGGTAAAGCTAGATATCCTAATAAAGGAAATCCTACTTATTTTCAGTTCTCTAGCTGATACCCAGCAGGTACTGTGCTTATTTAATATTTCTCAAGTAGATTTTTTTAGCATTTCTCTGCAATCAACCTGCATATTTTGTCTAGATGACTGAATTAAATGCTTCAGAAAGGCTTGGTAAATGCATTTTGCCAGCATTTCTATAATAGTTTGGTAAATGGATATCTTAGAGGTCCCAGGAGGTGCAAATCATGTATTTGTATTTGTATTTGTATTTCGCAAATGCGAAGGTCATTTCACAGAAGGGGACTGTCATGGTATAATTCCCCACTCTGAACCTTAGCGTCCAAAAGATGGGGTACCAGCATGAATTCCTCTAAGCTTAATTACTAACTTAGAACCTGTAGCGCTGCCACCAACCAGGAATTCCAGTGCCTGGTAAACTCTGGTCCCCCCAAAACCTTGCCCGGGGAACCCCAAGACCCAGACCCTCTGGATCTTAAACAAGGAAAGAAAATCCTTTCCCCACCTGTTGCTTCCCAGGCCCCTCCCTGGGTTACCTGGAAGATCACTGGGATTCAAACTCCTTGAATCACAAAACGAGAGAATAATGCCCTTAACCCCTCCTTCTATCTCCCTCCCAGACTCCCCTGGAGAGAGAAATATCCTAACACAGAGAGAGTGGCTTTCTCTCCACTTCCCTCTTTCCTCCCACCATTCCCTGGTGAATTCCAGACCTCCGTTCCCTGGGTCTCACATTGCGCATTAAAAAAACATAGGTCTTAACAAGAAACTTTTAATTAAGAGAGAAAACAGTAAAATTATTTTGTAAATTTAAGATGGATTAGGTACAAGGGTTTTTTCGCGTATAAGACACTGGGAAACCCCCAGCCTAAGTATAACCAGTGACAAATTATAATCCTTGTCAGCAAAAATAATACAAATTTGAACTCCTCCAGCCAAATGCAAATTAACTCCCTCCAGCCAAATGCCATTTGCAAATAAATGAAACAAACACAGCTAACTCGTTTATCTATCTGTACTCACTATTTTTGAACTTAGAAGAGCTGGTAATAGGGAGATTGAGAGGAAACTTGTTGCACGTCGGTCCCTCTGACCCCCAGAGTGAACAACAACAAAACTAACAGCACACACAGAAATTCCCTCCTCAAGATTTGAAAGTTATCTGTCCCGATTGGTTCTCCGGTCAGGTGAGCCCAGGCCTACTGAACTTGTTAACCCTTTATAGTCAAAGAGATATAAAGTACTTCTGTGCGATTAACTTTTCTTATCTGTTTATGACAGGGACATTAGACAGGACACTGCAGAAAGACCACAGAGGACAGCACATAGCTTTCATGGATTGGCTCTGCATTTTTCTGTATGTAGGACAGGAAAGGGCTGCAATAAAACCTCTCTGATGAGTTTAATATGTACAAGCTTGTGTCTACGTCAGTTTCTGGGGAGAGATATAACATAGCGTGACACTCTGGGGTTCAGCCCAGATTAGTGCACGGTTTTGTCACCACTTGCCCTGACGCTACCAGCCAGCACACCAGCCACACTCAGGCTTCTGCCACCCAGTTACTTTTTGCAGAACAACCCCAACATCCTCCTGGTTCTAAATTTCCCCCAAATCGCCTGCCAATGTGACAGTCTGCTGGGATTCCCATAATTGTGAGTTACTGTGCTGCTCCTCTGAGCTCAGCAAGTGAGAGTTTTGCTACTCCTAAGCTGTGTGACAACTCCTTGACACACCAGCTTGTCTGCCTTGCTGGCAAACTCTTCAGGACACTGCCAGGCCAAACCTTGCCTTGCAGGTAACAAACAATGAATCCTGGCTCCTGAGTTCCTGTGAAATGTCTCCCTGCAGTGTCCAGCCCCCTCCTGAAATATGCACAGAAGTTATTATGGTTGTTGCTTCTTTAGAAAGACAATGTACTGCAGCTCATTAATTTAACTGGGGTTTGACTGTCACTCTTATTTCAATCACAGCAATGAATTGGTTTTTAGTGAAAGTAAAAGCAGTTTATTTAACCAAAAGATGTGGGATTAAAGGATGTTACGTATAAGGAATAAAGAAAGAAGATGGAAATTAGAGATCAAAAGGCCTCCTAAATTACATATCCATTCACCAGCAAGTGCAAGAGTGTTCAGTATAGAATATATGATGACCACTGTTGACAGTGGGAGATTATTAAACTGTGGATCTGTCAAGTGAAGTTGTAGCAACCTCAATGATTGGGATATTTAAAATTAGACTTGGTAAAGCATTGGAGTATATACCGTGGGGAACAATTGTGCACTAGCCTGCAAAGATGGACAAGATGATGTAAGAGGTCTTTTCCATCTCCAATGTATCTTGATTCTGCATTTGGGAGAACCAGAGGGCATTAGATAAAATTAAAAGAAATTAATTTTAAAAAGGAGAAAAGGATAAATGAATGCAACATGTAAATAGGTTGTGGAACTACCTGCCACAGGATATTATTGAAGCAAATAGCTTAGTGAGATTCAGAAAAGGCTGAGTCATGAATAAGAACAGAAATCACACCTGCAGTTACACAAGCTAGGAAAAAATCTTAATGGCTATCAATCATCTTGCTTCATTGCATAAACTGATTACCAGGTGGTGTTAAGAAGAAATTTTCCCCTATAGTATAGTATGATACTGTATAATTAAGTGTTTTATGAGAAGATTATGTATTCAGAATTGGCCACCAATGGAGAAAGAAGGATGGCAGACTACATGGGCCATTGGTCTGTTCTGGTCTGGCAATTCTTACAATATGTTTGTGTGTGTGCGTTAGTGTGATATTATGACTATTCCTAAGAAAGGAAAGGGCAGCCTTGCTTTGTATGATAGTTGGGAAGAGGTCAGGTTTTTCAGTGAGTAGCGGATTTGACCAATAGTCTGATAAGGATGTAGATTAACTTCTTATTTGGTAAAAATTGTTTAAAGGCAGAGATTAAAGCGCTCACTTCGTTGCTTTAATGCTTTTACTACAAAGTCTTAGTTAAAGGACATCATTATAGTCTATCAAATTGTGTGAAATAGCGGTATCGCATTTTGCCAGTCAGTGTGTTTTCCTACAACAGCCAGTTAAGTGATGTCCAGTCATTTTTTGGGAAAATTCTTTTTCCTTTCTGCCATGATTGTAAATCCCACCTTAATAGCTTGGGAATATTTTCCTGTATTGATTTCATCCATGTTTTGGTGGGTTGGTTGGTTGCTAGTTGTTCTAGGTTTGGAATGAAACTATAAAATTAAAACAGAGATTTTATCTTTGGTCTAAAAACAGCTTCTCCTGGCAAACTGTCTTATTATTCCAGTACCTATTTGGAACACTGTCATCAGCACCACTCTGGGAATCTTTTCCAGCAGAGAAGCACCATTCACGTAACCCGTGACTATCGTTTTTTCTCTTGATTTTCTTACTGACACAAAGATATGTTTTTAAAGATGACCAGTTTAGAGCAAGAGTCTGATGATGAGAGTGGTGTCTCTGCTCTGCAGCTTTGGAGGAGTACCACAACTGTGAGCCGCAGCTAGGACTTTATTCCGACCCCAAACTGTATGAATAGTTCTGCCTCCAGCGATGCAGGTAGTCTTCAGACCTCTAGCTCTCTTTAGCACATTGTGAACAACTCTCCTTCAAAATAGCTACGATTTCTCAAACACAAAGGGCTGACCCTGTGTTCTTTGTTATGATTTGTGTTACAGTAGCACCTAGAGGCCCTAACTGAGATCACTGTGCAAACACGTAGTAAGAGGTAGTCCCTGCCCCAAAGATCTTACAGTATATAAAAACAAATGAGACACAGGGCAGTAAGGGAAACAGAGACATGAAGTGTCTTTCCCAAGATGTCACAGCAGGTCAGTGGCATATCTAGGAATAGAACCCACAACTCCTGACTCTTAAGTCCCATGCTCTATATGCTGGTGAAATAGAATATGGGCTGCTAGCCTATAGAAAGAAGAGGCTTGGGAAAAGAAAGTTTTCCCCTTTCTCAGATAATTCAAGATCTAATCCAAACAAAGGGAGCCTGCAGAAGGAGAGTTTTTGAGAGGCAGGTACTTTGATCCTACTCTTCTGAACTGAAGAAGGAGAATTACCTGATTATGAACTTGATGACTCCTAAGTAATTTAGGAGAGCGTGTTTTTCCATAAAGCTAATTGAAACTGTACTGGAAAAAGGAGATTAATACTGGATATTCTACTAGTTACTCATGTCAAGGACATGAGCCAGGATATACAGGATGGTAAACTCACAAGGAAATGGCTTCAATCAAATTCTAAGAAGCATTTATGCTTCCTTTTCTAGTTGGTAATAGGAGACATCATTGGATCTGAACAAGAATGTCCTGATAAGTACAAAAGGCTTAACAAATAAGCTCAGAAACTTTGTATAGTACCAAAATGTAAAGCCAAGATTGTAACTTTACCCAAAATAGCCTCTTTGTTAAAGGGCCCATTCATTCACCTGAAGATGATTTCGTCCCCAACAAGCTTGCTGATAGATAAGTAGGATTTTCTTCACGTTCTAACTATCCTATCAACTCTGTGGCTCTCCAGGCATCAGCAGCCTCTACTCATTTTGCATGGACTGTCCTTATTTTAGACAGATTCACTTCCTTCCAGAAAGAAGAATATAAGCTCATTGCTTCAAAGTATCTCCTGGGCTGCTGACTTCATTTCTGATTGATCTGTGGACTCTCTATTTAGCCTCTAGTCCCATGGTATTTGATGTGGTTGATACCACACTTCTGGCTTAAAGGTTAGGAAGGCAAATGTTGAGACCGCACACCTGATGGGATCCATTAAGTATTTTGGAGGAAAGTGTTTGGAGAACCACTGACAAAAGGAAGGGGTGGAAGCATCTCCATGGGATTGTCTACCATCAGTCATTCTCTAGACACTTATATCCTATCTACGTTCATCCTTTCCCCCAGAAGAGTCCTCTGTCCTCCTGACAGAGAGAAGGGAATACACATCCCTTTCTCTTTTGGCAACATGATCTGGCCTCAAACATGTTTTCCGGACTTGGTTTAAACACAGTAAAGCCTCATCCACATTGGCCGAGGTTCAATTGGAAGGTTAATAAAAGGTAGCAAGCCCTTTGATGAACCTGGGCTGAGCTTTAGGCTTGGACCATGTATCTAGTAAGTTTCACTTTCTGGTGCACACATGCTAATGCAATGGAGTTGTGGTTTGGTTTACAGCATTCCACTGGTACTTCACTGGCATGGTTGTTAAAAAAAAAAAAAAAAAATCTGCATAAACCAGCCTTGCAAATTTTCTGTGGATATTGACCAGACCAGCCACAAAAGATGCTTTCTATGACCCAGTGTCATAGAAAACAGACTGATGATCTTACATGCACCTGTCAAAAACAAACAAAACTTTGCCCCACACAAGCAAATGGCTAAAGTTTTGCAAGGCTGCTGTAAACCTTTCTATTAGTGTTAGGCTTAGTGAAAACAATTTCTACAAAGTCTAACCTTTGGTTCTAAATTATGGGAAAATGTACTTTTAAGCAGATTTGTATGTAATCATTTGCAGAGAGCCTCAGACTTCTTATTGGGTGTTTTTGATCAGACACAGCATTAGTGTCATATTGAGACAGGCCATTTCATGGGCAGCTCATCATCCTTCCTACTGATTACATTATGCTTTTACAAGTTGGTTTTGAGTAAAGCTGAGCGACCCTTTGTAATGCTGATCCATAATTAGGCTTGTGCTTCCCATAAAACTTTAGCAAATGTAAATGATTTGCATAAGTATTCCTGAAGCAATAGCATGAATAGGCTAGAGTGACTTGGATTGTTTATACTGACCCTCTTTATGGGAAGGTTATTTTATATAAGCATTTTCTTGTGTAGCTGGAAATTGGATGACCTGCTTGCATTTTGTTGTAACTGCCCAATTTCAGTCACTGGGCTTGTTTTTTTTAAAAGTTTCAGGGCTTACTTGCAACACTTTCTGCTGTTGTGTGCACAAATGACTCAGCTGTATAGTCAGTTCATATAATGGCCTGTGAAATTTTCTGAAAATCTAGCCCATTGTTTCTAGGCTGGCAGAATCCTGAGAGGGTTCAGACTGTAGTCACACATTTCAGTGAACCCTCATCCATACACAGGGCTAAAATATCTCCTAAGCACAGCGTGCATCATGAGCATTGCTGCGCCACCACAGAGCATCTCAGGCCACAGGAGAAACAGAGTTTTAGGGAGCGGCAATGCCCTCCCTGCTCCCCTCCGCTCCATCCTGGTTCAAGCGATAGTAATTTTCCGCTGGCTTGTTCTACTGCACTGGCTTAGCTGGGCTGGGGGTGGAGAGAGAAGAATCAAGACTTTGTCTGTTCCTTGCCCCTGCCCACCTCCACCCCACTCTGGCAGGGAGTAAGTGGGCATGCAGTGTTACCCCAGGAGGCCCCAGCTCAAGTTCCAAGTAGCCTGCACAAGAGCGGCACAGGGGAGTCCTATTTCCCCTTATGCTCCTGCATGGGCATGCTACCTGTGTCAAAATCTGCACAGGTATATACCTCAGCAGTAGAGTGCAGATAGCATCTTGTCAGGGTGCCAGCCCAGAAGAGCCTACTCCCTGGCAGGCCATCTCTGGAGTATGGGTGACAGAAAATAGGCATGAGGGCATAGATGTGCAGCCAGCTGTCCTTTTATTCCTTCCCACATCCCAGTGCTGAATTCCCCATAGCCACACAATGCTCTCATGTCTGGTTGTTGTATGAACTCCTCTGTACGTGCACTGTTGTGGGTTTCATCATGATGAACGTCTGCCCAAAAGAACCTACATGATACACGTTGGGTTCAGCAAACTTGAACAGGGTTGTTCTCAAATTCCTGCCCATCCCTCGGCTATTTCATCCATGGGAAGGACTTTTTTCATAATGAATATACCACCCTGGCAAACTATAGCATAAAACACATCATAGCAGTTTATAGCAGAGAGAAAAATGTGCTTCAGGGCCACACAATCCTATGCAAAACACCCGCCATGCTGGTGATATTGGTAACATATGGTCCCCTAACTCTGTGGAAGTTCAAGTGAGGTTCATTATTTCATCCTAACCTTTTATTTGCCCTTTTTCTAATACTCCAGACCTCTCTGCAGTGCCCACCATTATTTTTCATTTTCAAGGCACATTTATTTAAATCTTTATTTTGGTGACACAGTAACTGCCCAGACTTTCCTTTTTCAGATGATCTTCATTTGTCCCTTTTATTTTTCCTCTTTATTCTGCAGCTGTAAATCAACACACAAAATTATTAAAATAAAAAAAAAACAAATCTCAGGTGAAACTTCAGGAAATAGAATGATTAAGAATAGTTTTCGAAAGCTACTTTTAAAAATCATTTCTAAGTGCAAGATATATATTTCCTGTTGAACTAGCGCTGTTGTGACCACCTATTGTTAAAGAACAGCAATAAATTTCAATAACAACTTCTTATTCATATGATTCACTGACATATTTTGCCAGACAGCTAATCCGACTTGTCTATTTTTCCAGAGGTGTTTTATGCTGTCCATATGAAAGGCATGATATGCTGCCCATAGGAAAGGTGTGACTGCTGAGAGTCCTCAGGAGACTTCTTTCTTTCTCTCCCCACCTGCCTTTCTGAGGAAGCCAGACTTGTGTAAGCTAAGAAAGAAGCATTTTTCCATGTGATAATCAGGGGGCTGTTTCAAATATGTTCCCCTCACCTTGAAAATCAAAATGCCAGACGGGCATAGATATTCTCCCACTCCCCTCCTCAAGGCAGCAGGGGTTCCAATGCTCTGAAAGGCAACTGGAGCAAATTACTGTATTTTATATTCTACAGAGAGAGCAAGTTAACATTGTTAAGGAGGCAGGGCAGAGCCCCTCTTGCATTCTTCTGCATGTCAGCAACCCATTTCAAATGCAGTGGTTGGAATGCCCTGATGCCAGCTCTCCTGATTCCTATGTGAGACAGCTCATCCTAGCCTAGGGCACGGTTAAGATCTCACCCTTACTACATTCCTTCATGCTGATCAGTATTAGGCCTGGTCTACACTATGCGTTTAAACCGAATTTCGCAGCGTTAAACCGATTTAACCCTGCACCCGTCCACACAACGAGGTCCTTATATCGATATAAAGGGCTATTTAAACCGATTTCTGTTCTCCTCCCCGATGAGAGGAGTAGCGCTGAAATCGGTATTGCCATGTCGGATTAGGGTTAGTGTGGTCGCAAATCGACGGTATTGGCCTCCAGGCTGTATCCTACAGTGCACCATTGTGACTGCTCTGAAGCATCTGTAACTCGGATGCATTGGCCAGGTCAGACAGGAAAAGCCCCCGCGCACTTTGAATTCATTCCTTTTGCCCAGAGTGGTAGTGCTGATCAGCACGGCGTGCGATGCAGTCGCCAAACCCAAAAGAACTCCAGCGTGGTGAAATGCAGCATTTCAAAAAATCTCCCAGCTATGATAGACAGTAGGCCTACAGCACAGTGCTGTGTGACAAGCGATCAACGGAAAGCCAAAAGAATCAAATGGATACGCGCTCATGGCAGGGAGGGAAGGGTACTCGAGGGACCTCTCAGCTATCCCACAGTCCCCTGCAGTCTCCGAAAAGCATTTGCATTCCTTGCTGAGCTCCAATGCCGAAGGGTCAAAACATTTTCCCCGGTGTGTTCGGTATATGTCGTCAATTTACACAACTTCCCCCCCACCCGCCCGAAAGAAAAGGGAAAAAAAAAGTTTCTCGCTTTTTCAAATGCTCCCTAAATGTCTCTGCCTGCCTGAAATGGTAGGACGGGTGCTGCATGAGCCTGAAACACACAGCATACCCTCCGGTGGGAGAACGGTACACATATGACTGGTACCAACAGTCATCAATTGAGGCCCGTGAAGTGACGTCCCTGGCTTGGCCTCGGTGAGGTCCGCCAGGTGCTGCGGTAGAACTGGGAAAGCGACTCCTGGTCATCTCCTGCGCAGATGGTACAGAACGGCTGGTAACCGCTTCAATCATAACACTCGCAGGCTAGCTCCGATCCAGTCCGCCCATTTCTTGTCTAAAGAAAAGATTCTGTACATCTATTCACACAAGATGCAGCGAGGTTCCGTACACCTGAACACATAATCACCACATTATATTCTTCTCCCCACATCTATCGCGTGTGGCGAGACATTATCCGTCGTCAGATTTATTCTCTTATATTATATATTCATTCTTGATTTCCTCAAAACGCCATGTTCTATTCGTCACTACGGCACTGGCACACAAATAGGGGACACTGCCACGGTAGACCCACGGAGGCCAGTAGGGTGGAGACGGAGGGAAGCAACGGGTGGCATGTGTTCGCGCCACGGCCGACAAACCCCTAGAATGGCTGCAGCATTCATCATTTCTGCGGGATCTCTGGGGCTCTGACATGGAGCAGATGGCTCTCTGGTTTCTCTAGTATTATTACTGCCTCTACTTCCTAGGCAGGACTTTGACTCTAATTTTATGACAAACCTAAAGAAGCGGACCATTGACCCGGTGATGTCATTCCTATTTTTTCCATTGCTCCCACGCGCCGACCTCCAGAGGGGCCAGCCAAAGCACCCGGTGACTAGCAAGCAGACGTACAGTTGACCGACTGATAAGCGTCATCTCACTGCAGATCATGCAAATGCAGACGGTAGTAGGTAAACCATCTTGCTCCTTCAAAGGCAAATGATTGCTACTGTGGATAGCATCTGCAGTAAGCGTCTCCTCGGTAGCATCCAGTACACATATGGTAACAGTGACAAAAGGCAAAATGGGCTCCATGGTTGCCATGCTATGGTGTCTGCCAGTGCAATCCAGGGGAAAAGGGCGCGAAATGATTGTCTGCCGTTGCTTTCACGGAGGAAGGATTGAGTGACGACATTTACCCAGAATCACCCACGACACTGTTTTTGCATTAGGATCTCAACCCAGAATTCTAACGGGCGGGGGAGACTGCGGGAACTATGGGATAGCTACAAGATAGCTACCCACAATGCAACGCTCCGGAAATCGATGCTAGCCTTGGTACATGGACGCACACTGCCAAATTAATGTGTTTAGTGTGGCTGCGTGCACTCGACTTTATACAATCTGTTTTACAAAACCGGTTTGTGTAAAATCGGAATAATCCCGTAGTGTAGACATACCCTTAGTCAATTAGGAATGGTGAGGGGAAATTGAGTCTTCTTGAGGGCTGGGGTGAGGGGAAGCAGATACAGGAACAAACATATTTCCGTTGTATAAGCAGGTCATGGATTCCTCCAGCTCAAGACTAGATAAATTTTTAATATAGATCAGTATGATTTAGCTTGGATGTCAATAAGGATCGCTCAAAGCCGCTTTGCAAGGAGGAAAAAAATGCATATGTTTAGATTCTTTTTTTGTTTGACAGGGTAATAAACTCATCCAGCAGATACAGATTATGGAGTACACATTTTGTATCATTTATCCAGCCATGTTTTGAATCAAGAAGGCTACCAGCGTTATTTTTTAAAGACAAGGCTTGTGCTGTGTTATAATTTGATTATAATGGTGCTTGCCATTGCCAGTATAATTAAGGATCCCTCGTATAGCTGTTATAAACTTCATTTTTAGGACTATATAATAAACCAAGCATTTTAACTGGCATGAGGTAATCCACAAATCCTAATTTGTTTAAAGAGGACTATGCTCTAGGAATTATTTTGGGGGAAGTTCTATGTCCTGTATTATTCAGGAGGTCAGACTGGATGATCACAATAGTCTCTTCAGGCCTTGGAATCTATGAATCTATGATTACAAGGTCATAGATTCAAGGTACCTTTTATTTTGCACCTGCAGCATCCACATGGGGGAGTTACAGAGTAGCATGCTGATGTGCGCAGCAATTCACACCCCCACAGCCATGTAAACATTAAGACTATAGACGTGTAGACGTCACTCTATAGAGAAGAGACCATACTTTTTTCTGCTTTCTGATTACATATTTTTGTATTTGTATTTGTATTTTTGCTAACTAAAACAATATTTTTTTAAGATGAGAAATGGTCAGGCTTTGAGGCCCTAATGAGATTGGTCAAATCTTTAGAACAGAACTGATAGCAGTTTTGTGTTCTGTTTCTGTCACTGACTCACTGTGTGACTTTGGGCAAGGGACATAAGCATGCAATGGCTCAGTTTCCTTATCTATAAAGAGGGACAGTAACTCCCCCCAACCTCACAGGAGTGTAACTGGGCAAAAATCAGTGTTTGTAAAGCAATGTGAGATCTTCAGCTGAAAGGTGCTATAGAAGGGACAATAGACAGATAAAAATCTGATGTTACTTAATATCTTTGTAGCAGGCAATACCTTTTTGTGTATTTTGACCAACATTAAACCCGATTGAAACAGGTGCCTTACAGTATTTGCAGCATGAAATGTCATTGTTGGGCAGCACTTCCTTTCCTGTCCATTTCTGGAGAACTTTTGATTTTTGGGGATATGCCACAATACATAATATATGAGGTATTTTATTCACATAAATTTGAAGCCATATACAGATAATGTAGGTTACCTGCTGTAGGAGAGGGTACACAGAGTCTCTAGTGTCCTAATGGGGGTTAGTTTGTAAATTTAATAATAAGGATGCTATATTTCAGGTTGTTGCTAGATGTGTCTGTTTTATTAGATCAGTAGGCGTTCCAATTTTATCAGGACTGTCCTGATATTTACTTATTTGTCCCGCGTCCTGACTGATGTTTGGTTGGGATGCGAATTGTCCTGATACTTTGCCCCCCCCCCGCCCCAACTCTGCCCCTGCCCTTCGTCCTCGACTCTGCCCCCCCCATTGAATCCCTCCCCAATCCACACTCTGGCCCGCCTCTCCCCCACGCGCACAACTCACTCCCTCTCCCCCAGGATTGCGCTAATCAGCCTGTATGGCAGCGCAAGCGCTGGAGGGGGGAGAGGAGGACACGGCAGGCGCTGCAGGGGAGGGAGAGAGCAGTGTGAAGACGAGCTGGTAGTCAGGACTGGAGTACAGGTATTGGAAGGTATGTGCGTGTTTAGAAAGAAGAAAGAAAGGCAACAGAAAGAAAGGCAAAGGTGGTGGAGTAGCATTGTCGTCAAGATGAGGTTCATGTAAAGAATAAGAGTGATGGAATGGATAAAGACAGAGTTGCCTGCGGCAATAATCACACTGGGAAAGAAAGCTACTAGAGCTCCCCTGAGATAGTCGCTGGGTGTGCTCCAGACCGCCAGGATCTGATTGGATATGGATAGAGACCTCTTTAGTGTTTTTAATGAAGTAAACTCTAAGGGGAAATACGTGCATGGAGACTTCAGTCTCCCAGATATAGACTGGAGACAAGTGCTTGCAAGAAATAGGGCGCAGATTCTGGATGTGATAGCGGATGGATTTTCTCACCAAGTAGTTGAAGAAACAACAAAGAGGATGCCATTTAGATTGGTTTTGGTGAGTAGTGAGGATCTCATAGAGAAATGGTTGTAGGGACAACCTTGGTTCGAGTGATCATGAGCTATCCAGTTCAAACTGATGGAAGGATAAACAAAGATCTGGGACTAGGGTTTTTGATTCTCAAGGGCTAACTTT